>NC_136505.1:11086117-11296117 GCF_053919585.1 Euprymna scolopes
AATAGAAGATTGATTCTATAATAATACGCAATCTGCATAAATTAAAATATCCTGTTTAAGCATATTGTATGACTGGGCAACGCCGAGCGTCCAGCTAATGATTTACTATCATCACTAGAACAGGTCAAGAAGAGAAAGATATCAACAACCACATCAATGCTTATTTCACCTGTTGTGGTTTTCAATTTCAGACTTGAAACCATATTTAGTACTAAAATCTATCCTGTTTTCATCTGCACCATTCTATTGTACGCCTGTGAAAACTGGTCGATGAGAGCAAGTGGCCTACAAAAGCTTGGAGTATCCTTTGTTTTCTGGCAACAGTTCATCAAAAATACTGTTGTTCGTTATAACTGCAACATATCCTCTTCTACAAGTACTTCTTACAAAACGTCTTCATTGGTTCGGTCACACGATTTGTCATCCAGATGGCTTCATTCACAAAGCCATCTATCAATCCCTTCTTCAGGGTTGTAAAAAAAATAAAAAAATAAAAAAAAAACGATGTAGAGGTCAGCTGAAAAACATGGCTAAGGACGGTGAAACAGGATGCTGAGCTGATCCTGGGTTCTTGCCTTTATGATGTTCGCCGCTGAAATCAAGATTAACTAATGTTGAATAATGCATTTGCCCCCGGGAATGATGTCAAAGAAGTCAAAATGAGGGACGTACATTAGATCAACGATACTCACCGACATTTCAAGACAATGCCTGGTAGAATATTTGGCATCATCTGTGCCAATAAAATAGAGGAGCAGACAACAAGAGAGAGAAGCGGCAACGACGGGCGAGCTAAGTGGCGTATTTTTCTCCACTACAAAAGCACACACCAACCCCCGTTACAAGCGCCGTCATTAATGTTATAACAGTCATTCTGAAACCGAAAAGGTTATTTTGAATAAACAAAGTATTTTATAACCAGCTGTGTTTTTATTTCGCTGCCAAGTGTATATATCGAGACAATGACAAAAGTTGGTTTTAGAAATTATATAAACTGAAAAACAATTTGACAACCGGCCGCAGCGAATATATAATACTAGTACTTGTATCTGCTTCTGCATTTGACCTTCACACCTAGTCAGTATTCGTTCGAGACGCGGTAAATTCTCTGGATGGAGCCAATACAACCAGTAAAGGATGAATGCCGAAACGAGTAAAAGTTAGTCTTTGATGTATGTGTTTTACAAGCTGTTTGTAGAGAATCAATTCTTCTGTTTGCTTATTGTATTGTCATGAGTCAAAATAATCCGATGTGCTTAATAAAGTGTATTTTGTTTTAATCTTTCAAGTGTTTATAAAACAAATGATCTGATTATTTCTATTCAATTTTATATTTTACAGTTGATCCTCTTAAGATCTTTTTTTTTTATCAGGTTTTAATGTGTTTCAACTTTTAAATCTAATCTTTGTTTAATGATAACCTTTTGTTTTATGAATGGAAAGTTGATTGACGTGCAAATAACTGTTCGCTTCTTTAAAGGAAGTGCTAATTTGTTGTCTTTAGTTTTTACATGGAGTTGAATGTCTAGAGGAGACTTACCCTCGCATGTGTATGCAATCTAACGCACTGTTTTGTGTGCAACTGATAAAACTAAAATAGATTAAAATTAACGTTTTTATTTTCTAATTTAAAAAAAATTCTTATTCACTCCAAATAAGATTTACTGCCATTTGGACGTAAGAGGCTACCATTTGAGACAATGTCTACAAAGGTGCTATGTAAAGAGTTATATTTAAATCTCTGCATGTTAGTACAGTCAGGAAAGCAAGAGACGGGGAGAATTCTAAAGTCTAGCAGTTCATGAGAAGAAACTAATAAGCTTTACATCATCTAGGGATCATGAAAGTGAAGAGGTGGGATTTTGTTGCATATCGGGTTAGTTGGAGGTATTCATATCAAAGGGCACAATTTCTACAAGTTTTTTTTTATATCCATTCCGTTAAAGTACTTGTAAAACAGACAGATGCCTTCCTGCTGCCCAACTCCTCACCCAAATTATGTCCTTATAAATCTGCCCCATATCACATACCAGTATTACCTTGTTTGGAATGAATGAAAAATGAGTCATTTTGTTGTAAAGTATTACATCGACAAAATGTCGTCCATTATTGTCTACATTGTTAAAGTTGCTCATAACTCTGTGGGTTACTTCATGTGAAATGACTAATTTTTTTTTATGAACGTGATATCTTAATTGTTCAATAGATCTTGACAAATGTATAATTTAGATTACAAATATCTCTACAGCTGTAATACCATGTGGTCCCCCTAGACAACATCACCAGCTCCAATATTGTTTCTATGGTCTTCTCCTTCTGGCTGTGTTGTCTCTCACATTGGTGGTTGTCGAGGGGGCGCACACATGTCCATAAGTGTTAAAAAAACATGGAGCATTAACTCTGACACTTCCTGCAAATATCAGGTACACTTTGGGTGTGTGTATGCCTCATCAATCTGGCACACGCTAACGTCCACATCTACTGTTGAGGCTGTGTTCATCAGTGAATTGATCAATTTATTTTCTCATCTCCTTCGAGCCATGCTCTACCTTTGACTGTCCAACTGGCAACTATCCTTAACTTTGTCATAACCGTTCCTAACTGTTGTAAAGACTATTGAAAAATGCATGGCCACACCTAAAGCCACCCACACTCTAACTCCTATGTTCGACCTTTTGTTCGTCACACCTTGACTAACAATCCCATTCAGCCTCCTTCGGTGAACAACTTTGTTTCTATTGTTGTGCCGATAAATCCATTTCTCTTATCTTTTGTCATACTTTTTCTCTTTTCTACCCCACTTCCCAACACTTGGAAGAGACACTATAATATCAGATAGGTACAAGTCACACTGGTCTAAATCAGATAATGAGGTTGGGTAATCGATTTCACAGCACATTGACTAAGGAACGTTTCTCTCACTTTCCAATTGAATGTGTGGACTGTTACATCATTCAATTTTGGTCTTGAGCAATCGACAATATTGATCCACTTACAGTCACTGTAACAGTGTCGTCTTTGAAAAAGCCTGGACTCTGCATGTGAACTTCACAATTGCACAATTGCACAAACACTATGAGGCAGGCATTCATGCAACTCATAAGAGCTGTTTTTTGACCAATATTTGAAGTTTCATTTATTCACTCAGGTGGAAATCGGCCGAGTCACTGAAAGCACAGCAAGGGAGTTCATATTATTGAATTTCCAAACAACTTTTTTTGCAATTCTTTTCGTCTCTGTTACAGACTTCCTAAACTAACAATGTATGAATGCATTTGCAGATCAATATCAACTTCTATTAGAAAGTCTATTTTTGTGCAGACCTTGTGGACAGCGTTCAATAGAATTTTTGCCAACACATTTTCAGGATTGCTGCTTTTACAGCTGACCAGGCGATTTTTCATTTTAATACCAATCCAGTAGCTTTAAAAATTGATAACTTAAAGTCGTGTTTCGAGTATATCATTAGACGATTTAAATTATGACTTGTATTTTAAATAAGAAGAATACACAAAAGTATTACAATTGTTTACAGCTGTTTCAAAGCGATGACAAACTACAAGCCCTCATACCCCCTTGACATAATTTCCCCTGACAAATCCGACAAGTACCACTCCTACACAGTAGATGTCAGAAAGCCTTCTACTCTAATAGTTTCCTTCCCTAGAACAGCTAGACTTTGGAATTCCCTTCCGGCTTCCTGTTTCCTCAACTGCACTGACATGCAGAAGTTCAAGTGTAATGTGAACAGACATCTTGCTGCTCAACTCTCTACATAGTATCCCTTCAACTTATATCCCTGATAGTAGTCCCCTACATCAAAGTGGCACTGTGCCTTGTTTGAGATGAAAACGGAATAAAATGTTTTTGTCATGCAATGAAGCTTTTACAAAACATTGAATCGCGTAAGAAATTGATTTTTGTAAATAGCAAAAAAAAAAAAAAAAATACAACTGCCTAGACACCCTGACTAGAAAATGTCGGAGGTACTGCCTAGGCAATGTTTAATAGGCCAGAGTACTCCTTCTTTAGGAGTGCTGGCTTCATTCTCCCTACTTTTCGGCCTTCTGTTATATTTTTTTTTTTGTATTGAGAAGGAAGTAAATATCCAGTTATTTAGTTAAACTCAACTAATTAGATTTAAATTTAATCAATCTGCCCCTTTTTTCTTTTTCTTTTTTTTTTTCTAGATTCATTGTTTTCTCTCTCGGAGAAATTTTCCTTCATCTGTGTTGGTTTATCAAACATACAATTTAGTGCTCTTATTTAAGATTAGCAGGGAGACCTGACGTTGCTCTGGATTGAATGAGAATCAACAAATGTTCCACACTTCCAATACTTTTAAATCGCCCATTTTTCAATCAAATCGATTGTCTGCTTTAGTCTGGAGAGGAAACTTCACGTGCCTCTCTGCAGTGACTTGGTCCACAATACATTGTAAGTCTATATTGCATCGTAAATAATCGGTTGATTTTATAAAATCATATTTATATAATTGCATCGTAAATAATCTGTGGATTTTATAAAATCATATTTATATAATTGCATCGTAAATAATCGATTGATTTTATAAAATCATATTTATATAATTGCATCGTAAATAATCGGTTGATTTTATAAAATCATATTTATATAATTGCATCGTAAATAATCGGTTGATTTTATAAAATCATATTTATATAATTGCATCGTAAATAATCGGTTGATTTTATAAAATCATATTTATATAATTGCATCGTAAATAATCGGTTGATTTTATAAAATCATATTTATATAATTGCATCGTAAATAATCGGTTGATTTTATAAAATCATATTTATATAATTGCATCGTAAATAATCGGTTGATTTTATAAAATCATATTTATATAATTGCATCGTAAATAATCGGTTGATTTTATAAAATCATATTTATATAATTGCATCGTAAATAATCGGTTGATTTTATAAAATCATATTTATATAATTGCATCGTAAATAATCGGTTGATTTTATAAAATCATATTTATATAATTGCATCGTAAATAATCGGTTGATTTTATAAAATCATATTTATATAATGGCTACAGTTAATGTTTAAAATGCAAAAAGTAAAGTATCATGGTTCAATTGTACTCTAAACAGAACATTCATTTTGAACGCGCCCCTGTATTATCAAAGAACTTACTGTTGATTTTATAAGTTGGGCCTTTCTGCTTGTGCAGTGATAAAACTTAAATGCACTTGTGATGTTAGGGTATATAAGAGTGTTAACTTTGGTAAAAATCGAACTGTTTCTTCTTTAATCAGATATTTTCGATTATCAATATTTACTAACAGCATTTAGATACAAAACCAATCTAAGAACACTTCCAAACACAATGTATATTTGCGAGAAATTTAAAAAAAAAAAAAAATCAGCCCACGGGAAATGAACTCGCACCCGCACAGTTTTTTTTTTTTTTTTTTTTTTTTTTTTTAAGTAGAGATTACATTGTAGAAATGTTAATATTTTTGTATTTTTTTTTATTTTGTTTTGCAATTTTTTTTTGTCTTTTCTTTAACTGAATTAACTTTAGTCCGATTCAGAATATTGCATTAATTTTGAATTAACAATAAATTGGTCCTTTTATTTATCTTCTAGCAGGGAGACCCGACATTGTTCGGGATTAAATAATGATTAACAAATTTTCTACCCTCGCATACTTGTATTCTCTTCAAAATTTGTGAAATCACCCATTTTTCAATCAAATCGATTGTCTACTCTAGTTGAAGCCCCATTGCAGTGTACTGGAAGCTTCAGATGCCTTTTTCTGCAGTGATTTAATCCACAATACATTGCAGTCTATATTAAGAGAATCTACTGTTGATTTTATAACATTAAAATAAAATAATGCCTTCATTTCAAGTGCAAAACTCGAGTATCATGGTTCAATTGTGCTCTAAAAAGCATTCATTTGAAATGCGCCCTGCCTTATAAAAGAATCTACAGTTGATTTTATAAGCTGGACCTTTCTACTTGTGCGATGATAAAGCTTCTCAAATTCACTTGTGATGTCAGGTTGTATAAAAGTGTTAACTTTGGTTGAAATCGTATTCCTTCTTTACTCAGATTTTTTTCATTATCGATACTTATCAGATGCATTCCAATACAAAACCTACATAAGGACACTCCCAAACATGTGAACTACCTTCATGTGAATTTTTTTAAAAATCGGACCATTCATTTCTGAGTCTATAAGGAATGAACTTACACAAAGTGTTCTTACGTAGGTTTTGTATTGGAATGCATCTGATAAGTATCAAAAATCGATAAAAAATCTACTTAAAGAAATGAAGTCCGATTTTGACAAAATTTAACACTTTTATACAACCTAACATCACAAGTGCATTTCAGAAGCTTTATCATTGCACAAGTAGAAAGGTCCAGCCGATAAAATCAACTGTAAAGGGCAGGTCATGTTTGAAATTAATGTTTCTTTTTAGAGCACAATTGACCAACGATACTTGACTTTCGTATATTAAATTTTAATTCAGGTTTTTTAAGTTTTTTGACTAAATTTTTTTTTTAATAAATTGTTTATCTTAAACTGTTGACATGGTTATACATTGTCAAAATTTAAGTTTAAAAAAAAAAAAAAACGAACTTATACACACACACACACACACACACACACACACATCATTTGGTTTTGGTATTTAAGGTGTTGTGAGTGTCCCGGTCTCGAGAGTAAGCAACACCAGTCAACATCTCATGTTTGCTTTCTATATGGTTCGATCCAAAGAATTAATACTAATCATTTTTTTTTTTTTTTTTTTTTTTTTTTTTTTTTACATTTTCACCCCAAACAAGGTACATTGCCACTTTGGTGTAGGGGGCTACTATCAGGGGCAGCAACTACTGGGGCACTATGTAGGGATTTGAGCAGCAAGATGTCGGTTCACGTTGCACTTGAACTTCTGCATGTCAGTACAGTTAGGGAAGCAGGAACCTGGGATGGAATTCCAGAGTCTAGCGGTTCTGGGGAAGAAACTACTGGAGTAGAAAGATCTTTTACATCTAGGGATCTCTACTGTGTGGGGGTGGGATTTAGCTGCCTGTCGGGTTTGTCGAGGGTGTCTACGTCGTGGGGGCACAAGTGTCTGCAGTTCGTCAGAGCATTCACCATTAAAATACTTGTAGAACAGGCAGAGGGATGCAACGTTTCGTCGATGGGACAGAGGCTGAAGCTTAAATGCCAGTTCAGAGCCTATCAGATTGGCGACTCTTTTTTTAACCTTGTCTAGGAGTGAGAGACTAGTAGCAGATGCACCAGCCCAAATGTGACAACAATACTCCATACATGGGCGAATGGTGGCCTTATAGAGGTACAGGATACTTTCAGGTGTCAATAGTTTTCTAGCACGGTAGAGAGAGCCTACCTTTTTCGCAGCGGCCCTGGCAATGTTTTCAATATAATTGTTCCAGCTCATGTTTCCTGTGAACGTTAGGCCAAGCAGTTTGAAAAATGTACTCTCAGACAGGGAGTCACTGGCCATTGCTATTGGTGGTAGAGAAGGTTTCTTGTAATTATTGAAGGAAACCAGTTTAGTCTTGGCAGCATTGAATGTGACCATCCATTTATGTCCCCATTCCACTACAGATTGGAGGTCATCCTCTAGTGTTTTTGCCATTTCTTTAGATATGTGTTCATTTGTTTTCCTGTCATGCCTGTTATAGAGTGTAGTGTCATCAGCATATATACCCATCTCAGAGGCAGTTTTGTCGGGGAGGTCATTAATAAATATCAGGAACAATAGAGGTCCAAGAATAGACCCCTGAGGCACTCCCGCATTTATATCACACTGTTTAGATGTTCGACCGTCGAGGACAACCTGGATTTTTCTCTTGTCTAAGAAGAATTCAATCATGATGCCATCAATTCGATTACTTATGCACTTCCTATGTCTTTCACATGACTTCATACCTAGGATATCCAGGCATGTTATAGAGTTGAATTTTATTATATAAAATAGTTCTCTACAGACACATGTTTCACTGTATCTATGGCTCATCAGTGTGGACTGGAGGTGACGGTGGTTAACAACATAGGCTGTCGACCTAGGTGTTCCAAGTTCAAATCCAGTTTGTTCTACAAAAAATCATTTTCACTTAAGATGTTGGCAACCTTCATATGGTCCCTCCTGTAAATCACCGATGTGTTCCTAGAAAGATGATTATTAATACACATGACTATACTATGTGATTGTTACAATTAAAAAACAAGAAATATGCATATATATGCTCTCTCCAATCGTGTAATTTTGTTAGCCTGGAAGGATATGATAATCAAACATGTGCTACAATTTCCTCCAGAAGAGATAATGCTTGGGAGGATAATATTACAACAAAGTGCACTACTCCTCCTCAATAATGGAGACGATAATCA
The DNA here is from genome assembly GCF_053919585.1 of Euprymna scolopes. Lineage (NCBI taxonomy): Eukaryota > Metazoa > Mollusca > Cephalopoda > Sepiida > Sepiolidae > Euprymna > Euprymna scolopes. The sequence goes on from NC_136505.1 coordinate 11,094,525, forward strand.
TGGAAGGATCATATATTGAGAAACAGATATATTATGCTGCCTCCCCAAAAGAGAAGGTAATACCTGGGAGGATCTCCCATAAAAGGCAAAAGTAATGCTTGTGATTATGGTATCATGGCAACAGAACAGATACTACATTACCTTATTCCCCACCCCAAAGATGGATTTAATACTTGTGAGGATTAAACCAATCTCCTACTACCCTAATCACCCCAATTAAATAATAAAACAAATATTTTCTTTACATTCATTTAAAAATGCCTAGTTATAAAATATTTTTTATAGTTTCTTGGACTTTTTGCTAATGTCAAAGTCTAGTATCTGTTCTCAGCTTCCCCGGTACGGTGACATATTTAAATACTAGAGAAAAAAGTGAAGCACTTTTTGAGATCCGGTTAAATCGTTTGAAGGGTGGGGTGGCAAAGGCAGTTAAATACTGAAAGAAATAAATACAAAATTAGCCGCTTCTGCCCACTGGTTCTTGCTATGTTAATATCCTCTTTTGTTTATAATGGACTATTCCAATCTTTTTTTATTTTTGTTAATAAACAGGTACTGTATAGAGTAAGTGTGGGTGGGTGTTATCAAACAACATACAGTGAGAGGAGAGTGATAGAAACGAAGAGATAAATTACTTGATGGCTTAATTGCAAATTACGGCTAATTAGAACAAAATGGAAGTTTTTGTAAACATAACTCAATCCCAAAACTAATAAATATTTTAGCATATATTTTTTAATTAAAAATGTAAGGAAAAAAATCGTAGGGAAATGAATGGTAATTCAGCGTTAATATAAGTCATCCACGGACTATGGTTTTGTTGTATAACCGTCATCATAATTTGAATGTCAGGCATTTAATTTAATTATGCCAAATAGTAATTAAAGTGAAAAATAATTTATCTTCATATTGAAAATTAGAAACTAGATGTCATTTTTTAATCTAAATCCCATCTTTGGAATATGCAAAGCATTGAGTGGCTAATCCGTGAGTCAAATGGAACGCTCAACTGATTTGTCATTCTCATCCAATAGAAGCAGCTGAAACATTCCCTTTTCATATTTTTAACTGGAGTCAATTTTTTCTCTACCCCTCCCCTCCCCGACTGGTAAAAAAAAAGGGACCGGCTGTTATTGAATATGCACGTTTAATGATGGAAATTCGGTTTCAAAGTTTAGCGTGACGGATCAACAGAAATGCATGATTTTTTTAAAATAAAAATCAGAAAGGGAGATAACTTGTATTAAAAACGTACAAACAAAATTAAACTGAAATGATTTTAATGCATCCCGGACAACGTCAGGTAGGTACGGCTAGTATTGATATAAATTTATTATGACTGTTGTCACTACACCAGAAATTGCAGCTGCAAATTGTGTATGCCTCCTGCATAAATTGCCAACCTTCAAACTCTGAAGATTGCTGACTATCGATCCAGGCTGTCCACACTCGACTCCTGCAAAAACTCTTCACCCTTGGTCACTACTTACATACCTACTTAGTATTATGCTGTACAATCATACTCATAATTTTTTCTTTTTCTTTGCATTAGTCCTGACCTATGATGGGGTCTACGATAATGGATTTTTCTCTCCATTTAGCACGATCACATGGCTTGTCAGAGTCGAGGCCGGTTTTACAGAGGTTATTGTGCAAGGTCATCATTGCCCTTCCTTTGTTGTTTCTCTGCACCTTCTAATTTAAAAGCAAGTTTTATAAGTATTGTCGTCGATCTTCGAAACATATCCAAACTATTTGAGCTGCCATTCCCTCATCTTTCCCTCGATCAAAGTGATGCTGCAGATGTGGTCGAGCAGTGTAATTCTGACATATTTTCATTTCCATTACAGCATATCATATCTTTGCTCTGATTTTCTTATTGTCGGCAAGCACTCGGAGTTGTAAAAAGCGAGGAGTCTTACAATAGTCTGGTTGCTGATCTTTGAATTTAGACATGGTATGAAGCCACTTGATGTAAGGAGCTAAAAAAAATACTATTTCAGGATCCAAAAACTAACCAACAATAAGTATTAGATGAATAAATTCTGACCCACAAAACAGCAATTCTTTCTCCTTTGTCAGAAACACCACTCTTTGAATGTGAGGACTAAAGGACAAACTACTCTCCTTAAAATATGTTTGTAAGATGTTGTTAGACTTTTTCTACTCCGTCTTTATGGAAGGTGTTCAACTGAACTTCATTTTCTAGTTCCTCTCTCTAAGACGTTCACAGCAAGGACTTGTCCTTTTACCACAAATGCAAAGAACTTAACTTTCTTTCACTGTGTGCCTGAAACCAAATGGAAGTTCCATAAAAAGTTTCTTCCCTGTGGAGCACATTGCCAAGAAACTGCTTCCCTGCAGGCTACAACATATTTATATTCAAATACAATGCTAGCAAATACTCATCATAAACCATCCTCCCAAGATAAATTTTGTTTCATTCCAGTCATTTTTCAATCCTCTCATGACATTACTCGTCCTTCATCTGACAATCTATTGTATTAACTGTTGTGGTGCCCATTTTACGGATAATAATGAACTCTTCCACTTACTATAAAGAAAGGAAAAATGTCGGCGTTAATACACAGTTGGGCACAAGTCATGCACTCGTCGTAGTCAGACTGGTATGTATACCAACTCTGGGTTTGCTGTATTTGATTTTCTGTTCAATATTTCGTTTTCACTTATTACCAATTTGTCTTTTTTGTGGAATTGTATGGGGCCACAGCATTAACTCTTGTCCTTGAGTGGCTTTAGCCTCGATAAGTGGTTACTGATTAAAAAAAATACTGTTAAAAAGTGTGATTTAAACAGAAACAAAGAGGGGGGGTATCAAAAATGTTAATTTTATTTCATCGAGTTTTACTAATTAATATTAACTAACGGAAATTCCATGGTGCTATATATATATATATATATATATATATATATATATATATATATATATATATATATCCATCAGTCTGTATAATTTACTGTTAACTCTTTATGACCTGGTTGAACTAATTCGTTCAATCATAAATAAATATAAAGAACGGCATAAATAAAGTGGGGATTGATTCAAACACGCCTTGTACGTATTAGTTCAGTATCTGAGTAGATGCCAGATACCTCCAGATTGCAACTGTCCATTACTTACATTCAGTATGCCGCCATCTGTCTCAGAGAGTGCATGATTTCATTTGTTGTCATAAACACATTTTTCAATCACTATAGATAATAATCAAGGTAAGTTTATGTAAAAACTCTGTTGTAGTTTAACTATTGAACTTCATTATGAAAGAACGTTATAGTGAAAATGTCTTTAAATCATAGTATCATTAACCTTTAAACTAAAATTAACAATAAATATTTCTTAATTATCCACATTATAATTCAGGTCATAAAGGGTTAAAAACTATTCCTTTTGAAATAATAAATCTGAGAGCTAATACTATTAAGAAGAAATGAAATAATTATCTTGGTAACGAAAATACGGACATGAAATTGCTTTAGCGTAATATTATATAGATCAGGGAGACCCCGTGAAAATTCTACAATACTTCCTACATAAATCTGCATAATTTACTGTGACTTTTCTTTTCAAATTGTTAGGGTCAATATTATTTGTAAAAATATGATCCCTTTTTTAAAAGTCTTTTTCATCTACATGATATTTTTTACATAAATGAAGCAAATATACATTTTGTTTTTTAATTTAAAATTGTCGAAATTTAATTTTTTGTACAGCAATAAATATTGTCATCTTGCGATAAAATAATTATCAGCTAAATATTCTTTAAATCAAAACGAATGCCACTCTATTTTACAGTTTCAGTCAACGGAAGATCGATAAACCTTGATTTTGAAACAAATTATTTTGAAGTTAGTAAAGTCTAAATTGTTACTTTAGGGACATTTCATGAGTCACAAATCACCATCTTTGCTGATTTGTCAACCCCCCCCCTCCCAGATGTATGTGAAAGGTTACAATATACATACGAACATGCCTTAGCATTTTAATTCCATTATGATTAAAAATTATAATCATTATTATGATTCTCAAATGACAATTTATACAACAAATATTGTATAAATTTTCTATTGGACTAAAATAAATTTTTAAATTATCTTCCTCAAAAATGTTATTTCTGTCACAGATGAATTTTTGTCTGAATCCATTAAAATTTTATGATCACGCAAAAAAAAAATCTGTTGTAAGGCCAAGTTACTGACCAGACTGAACCAATGCTTACCATTCTCCAGATATGACTTTGAACATATGATCCGCTTATCTTGACTACACACATGACTCTGCGCATAAGATTTCTGTGATAGCACCATGATAAATTTGGCTGTTTATAGCTTCTGCACTTGGACAGATTTGGGTTATCATCTTTATCCAGACTGTTTATTTAAATCAAGAAAGGAGTTTCCGTAAAACATTTTTTTTTTTACCAACTAATGTTGGTATTATGTTTCTGAAGTCTTGAGATGAGGATTGATTATTCGTATTTTTGATTCTTCGGACTACTCTTATCATCTTGGGTGTCATTTTCACAACGTTTCACTCAGTGTAACCTCCAATCTTCTTCAGGTGTATGTTGTCGAAATTGAAAATCTTTGTCGGACTCCGGAATTTGCACAGAATTTCAAACGGAACAGGGTTAGCATGCTCTCGTTCAGTCAGCCATATTTGGGTAGAAGTGCAAAGTAATTCATAATTGTATTTTGAGTGTTGTCTACTCTGAGGATTGAACATGCAATCTCCAGAAAAGTGTAACTTTCAACTGAATTTTTACCAAGTACTTTATCCACTACACCAAGAGTTCAACAGAAAGATTCCCAAGTTCAAGGTCGGAGGTTACATCAACCAAAATGTTGTGCAAATAACACTCAAGATGAGAACAGTAGTTCAAAGAATTTAAATAATACGAATAAATGTTGGTTTCCAAAATTCAAAATTCTTTGTGTATAATCTAAATTTTTAATCGTTTGCTATTTATCTTTGTTCAAAAGTTTCAAAATCGGAACGTCTGTTTTTACAAAATCAAAAGATCAATTCAATTTAGAATTTATTTTATTTATATATTTTTTTTTTTACTAAAGAGTTGCCACTTAAGGTTAAAAGCCACTCGAGGATGACGGTTAATTAGTCAGTTGAATGATGTATTAAAAATAATGAATAAAAGTGTACTACTTAGAAAGTCAGTTTTTGACTTACTTGCTGACATTGAATTTGAAAATCCTAGAATTCATTTTTTTTTTTTTTTTAATATATTAGAATATGAGAGAGCATTTTAAAAGTAATGCCTCTTTTTATTTTGCTAAAATGGATCAGAGGGAATTGCAAATTGCATTATGATGACTGAAATTTATACATTTATAGCATCAAACTTTCATCTCTCTGTTGCAGATAGTGACGGTGTGAGACTCAAGAAAACAACCTTTATCATGAGAAGCAAAGATACATTATTGAATTCTTGGCAAAAGCGCATTGGGAATGGTGCTGACAATGTAGAAAAATAAATTTTTGAACACAAAAAGTTGTTTTTAAATGGTATTACTCCTGTTTATGTAGCTCTTCAATGTTTTCAGTTGAAAAAAAAAAAGGAGGCGTTACTTTTGGAACGCCCCTTCATATTTAAAATGAATGTCATGAATCTAAGATTTGAACTGTGGTTGCCCTAATAATGACGACACAAAAATGTCACGGTTTAAACTAATGTATTTTCCTTTTTCTTTTTTTCTTTTCAGGACGACACAAATTGCAATAAGTGCTTTCTTGGATACATTTCAGAAAGTAGCCGATATGGCTACTGGTTCTAGAGGTAATTGGTACCTTATTTATCTATTTCTGTTCTTTTCAAAGATTTTTTCTTTTTTCCAAAATTTACCTCAAATCTCTCTTGTATGACATGCATATTACATTTGTTTTTTTTTTTAAATATAATTCCATCACCATTATTATTTATGACACAATTCTTGATTATTTACAATAGTTCAGTCATTGCTTAAAGTGTCTTTTTGTAATTAATGAACTTGTAGGAATTTTTTAATACAAACTAGAAAACTGGAACTTTAAAAACAATTTTTTAAATTGCTTGATGTGGATTTTAAAACTTATAAATCTATTATAAATTATAAATGAGCGTGTACCACATGTGACATACAATAAGCACACACATGAACACATACACAAGTGTATATAGTCCGTCAAAAATGACAGAAAAATTTATCCTTGTCAAGTGTTAATAGACAATAACGTCTGAATTGGTCAAGTAAAAAAAGAAAGAAAATGTCTAACTGGAAAATTAAGAGAAAACAAATGTATACATCGTTACAGAAAATAAAAAAAAAACATCTTATGAAAATAATTCAAGACGAGTGGGTTGTCGGACTTGCTATTTACTTTCATGAATCCTGTAAATATTTGAACTGAATTCGTCAGGCATTTTTTTTTTTTTTTTTTTTTTTTACGTACTTTTATAATGGAATATATATATGCACACACACCTTGCTTTGAATTATAGAATGGAGTGTAAAGAAAAAAATATATACATCTATATTTTTTCTTCCAACATCAAATATAACATTGGCAGCCTATACACATACCATGATAGTATGGAAGTTCTCATGTTTCACTTTTTTATGATATTCAGTAGGATATATCTAAACTTTGCCTTCAACACTCAATGATCATCACAACATGCTATATATTGCCACAGTTTAAATTCATCTGTTGTGTGTATGTGAGATATATTTATATACATATATATAGAAAGAAAATTAAAGCTGTAAGTTGAACTTTACAATCAAAATTTATTGTTCGACTCAATACTCTAAAAAAACAATTTACAAAGTCTTTATTCTGCAGAGTTTCAAAGAATGCTATTCTTGTTATTCTTCTCATCAGAGGACAAAGAAATCAGCAAATTATATTTGTAGCAATGCTAGAATTTGCTAAGGCATTAAGTGAAACCGCAATTTATTGTAGTTATAAATTGCCAAATTGCTTATAATAAGCTCTACTCTCTAGGGCGTATTGAGCTTTTTTAATCAGTTGGGATTAAATTTTCTATATATAAATACTGTTATTTATATTAGTTTGAAGTTTAGCATTACGTATATATGGTAAACACTACATCCCTTTGATTTCATTAAAATATATATATATATATATATATATATATATGTTACTTATAGACACTAGTGTTTCATGTTTTTGTAATCATCAGTGCAGGAAGGGCTGGTTGCCACTGGTCAAAGTATTCAAACCCTGTCATGAAGCCACCTTTTCGTCTATTAACAAGGAACGTTACACCGGCCACAAGAATTAAGGGAAATTTAATATTTATAAAGCTAAATACAGGCATAACGTTAATAAGACAATGTAGAGTGATCGAGTGACCAGAAATCGCAATCTCGCACAAAATCAGCCAACCGCTTTTTATTTCTCAGACACTACTCGACTTAAGAACTTCTTAAAGGTATAAAAAATAATTTTTTTTATACCTACAGACACAAGTATTTGGAGCCATCAATGCTTGTTTTTCTTATATACTTAGTTTTTCATGCGATGTTTTCATCAGTTTCGTTTTTTTTCAATAATTGATATTTGATAGAGCGGTTTTTACACTTTAATCAGATATTTCATGGTGGAAGATGGTGTGTGTGTGTGTGTGTGTGTGTGTGTGTGTGTGTATATATATATATATATATATATATATATATATATATATATACACACACACACATTTTATTGGTTTTCTCCCTCCTATTAGAAGAGCTTATCTTTTAAAAGCAATGAATTTTTTAATTTTTCTTGCTGAAATACTTGATGTTAAAAAATTTTGTAAATTTTCCATTTTTATTTTCATCATTTCAACATTACGTATATTAATGCTCTATTTACAATATTGAGAATTTCATTTTAAACAAGATATCGCAAGTTGAAGTTAAAGGGAATTTCTCTATATTTACACATTTTTGCCCTCTAAACTCTAGGCTGGTTTGTGATACCTACTAAAAGTAAGAAGTAATCTCTTGAGTATGATATAAATTTTTCATTATTTAAAGAAATTTTTTTATATTAGAAGTTTACTTATTTTTTTAATACGTGATTTATTTCAAAAGCGTCAAATTTATCCTGTTTTGTGGAACGAGTACTTGAGTTGTCCTTGAATAATAAAAAGTATATTAAGTTCATTTTTGTACAGTATATTTTGTAACAACTCTATTGACCTAAGAATTGTCTTTGAATCGGAAATCGTCTCAGACGTGTTCATAAGGAAGGAAATGTAAATCTACTAATTATATCTGATATGAAAACGTTAACATTGTATTATACTACTGAATATGCACAATTCCAATTCATCATGAATTGGAATGAATGGTACTTTGACTCCATTAACCCAAGAAATGTCACCGTGTTCTGAATTTCACTATAGAAATCCATTCAAAATTTTAAATAATGGATATTGTGAATAGTTTAAAAGCTTCGCTGGCAGAATAAAGATATATTCACATGGTCGCTGAACCATATATATAATCAATATGAATTAAAATTGATGGATTAATGTTTCTGATATTTAAAACCTTATCTAATATATAAAATAAAGTTTTTGTCATCAATAGCTTTTTTTTTTTTCTTACAAAATCATTGTTTGATTCTGGTTCGTTAGTTCATTTGGTGGATCATTGTAGCATGTTAAGAACAGTAAGATGCAATTTGATTCAATTTCTTCCAGAAAATACTTTGACCAGATCGGAATAATTTTTATACAGATATCATCTTTAAAAAAAATGTAACTATTTTTCAATACAGTTACTTTGCTTTGTTAATAAGAGTTTTTTCCGGGGGGGGGGGGGTATTTTAAAACAAAAACAAGTTGTAATTCAAATGCTAATGGGCAATGCCACCTCCACCAAACACATCCCCCCTCTGCTTTCTCCTCTTTATAAACTTGCTTTTTTCTGATTTACATTAGTTACGAAGGTAAGGAGTGCAGTAAGGAGGGGTCAATTTTTGCAAAAAAAATTTTTTTTTTTTTTTTTTGTAACAGTTAGTGGTCAGATTTTTTTTACAGTTAGTGGTCAGATTTCCTCCCCCTTCCATCTCTTTCTGTCTTTCTATTTATTATTAGACTACTACAGATTTCTTTGGTATATTGTTATTTTTCAAGTGCAAACTCCTAATTTTAAAGGGCGCCTTACCTTTCAGTTGTGATTGAAAACAAAAAGAAATTCATTGCTCAGCACTTGAGATGAACATGTTCAGATTACTATGAGTGATGCCCTTATGAATCTGTCGCCCCTATTAATTAGAATGGTTCAGTCAGTGAAAAGATATTTAAAAATAATTAAACAATTTCTCCTTTGACAGTGTTGCTTGTTATCTGCAATAATGATAACTGAAAGACAAGCAGCTGAGATTGACATGTGTTTACTGCAAAGCCGGGCTGTCTGATTTCAATGGCAGAGAATGTGTCTATAATTTTTTCACATCGTTCCAGTGTTCAATATAAGGAGCATATTTGATCTGAGAATCAAAATTGAGTGGCATGTCACATGGAAATTGTTTTGTTTCGGTTCTGGTGCCTCAGCTTCCTTTGCCTTGTGTTTAATTTCTTGTTCATACTTATCCATATGGAGAGGAGTCTCAGCTACAACCTGGAGAATCTTTCCCAATCGCTTCTTTCAGGGTTATTGAATGCTGATTGGTTGTTAAGAAAGAGGAACAAATTGAAGAAAACAAGATTGGAAAGTTTAAGTGCGTAATAAAATGTTGAGGAAACAAGCTTTAATTTAAAAAAATGTTAATGGTTTTGTGTCCAGACTTGCCACAAATCAAACTAATATCTAAGGTGTCTGAGAAAAGAATGATTTAATTGTAAAAAACAAAAATTAAGCGTATTAACTTGTTTTTTTTCCATTTGTATTTTGATTTCTTAAATAATTCAATATATATTAATGCAATGTGTTATTTAAACGTTTTCTCAATCTTGAAGGATTTTTATTTTATTGGAAGAGGTCAGAAAAGATAAAGTATAGTATATTTAAAAGTTAAAAATGAAAAATAAAAGGGAAAAATATGAAATCTGCAACTATTTAAATCACGAATAGTTAGACTGACGGTGGCAAGCAGGATTCTCTAGTTTGAGACTTCAAATATCTAGATGAGACAACACAAAACAACCAGGTTACAATTTAAATACAAATATTTCTACCAAATAAAGTAAAGAAATATGTGAAGAACAAAAGTAAATGGCTATGGAAAAAAAATTTAGTTACTACAAGGTGGAACGATAAATTTGTCGCCCTAAAGAAAACAAGTCTTAAAACTTTTATTGAAAACATTTGGGTAAATTAATGTAGTACTGACATCTATTCAATGTTGCCGTCTTCAGCCTCAATCACCACCTCAATACAGGTCTGGAATTGGAAGCATGCCTTTTCCACAAGTGCAGATGGGAGATCTGTGAATACTCTGCAGATGGTGGCGTTCAGGCTGGCTTTTGGTGTTGGAGGTTATGTTGATGTACTCTACATATAACCAAACAAAGTAGTTCGGGTCAGGGAAGCAGGGGGGGGGGGAGTGGGAGAAGGATACAAAGTCATAACACTCCTTCTGAAGCCAGTGACCACCTGATTGCACCAGAGGATCACCATACTCTTAAGCACATCCAGGTGCACTTTCGGGTTGACTTTCAAACCAATTTTGAAGATGTGAGGTGGCATGATGTGGCCCTCACTTGAAACTTCACCAAAGACCATAATCGTCATCAGAAACTTTGAGCTGTGCCCTCAAGCATTGAACCATCCAGATTTACATTTTGAGGATGTTGGCAATGGTCCTGTTGTCAGAACTTGGATCGGTACAACATGAGTTGTACAGCAGCACATCTCCAATCTCACTCATTGAAAATTGTGTTCCTTTCAGACATGATAGAAGGCTCCTGCCGCTCTTGGGATTTGTACACAACTGGCCAGTAGTAGATGGTCTGCAACATCAAAAGAAAATAAGTTTTCATCAAGAGGAAATGGAATGATGTCGTCCTTTCTAGAGCGACAATTTTATCATTCCACCCTGTATTTTATTATAGTGGGTAAAGATTGCATGCAATCATATTCAGAAAATTTGTAACAGAACATTAATGAGTGGCACAAGAAATACTTCAAAACAAGATGCAAAAGTTCAACAAAATTTCCCATGTAAGAGAGTCAAAAAGTGTAAAAAAAAAAAAAAAAAAAAAAAATGGATCCGTCAAATATTATGGGATGGTTGTGTTCTGGATAAAAAGTTGGCCTTATACAATCCTCCAATCTGGTATCAAAGGTTGATGGATAAATGCCAGTGATTGGACAGTTTGTTTTTACAGTTTAAATCCAATCGTTCTCGATAGCAAATAAGAATTCATAGCTTGCAAGAATTGTATTTGGTAGCATTTTTTCTTACAACTTTTGCTGGAATACTTGACGTAAGATGTGTAAGGAGATTTGAAAAAGTTCTTTCTCCTCTTTTTCGTTAGGACCTTGTGTGTCGGTCACATGACCTATTATGTAGATGATTGGCATAGGATTTATTGGCAGGTGATAGAAATCCATGCAATAAATGACAAGTACTTTTAATTAAGGTCATGACATATGTGGTCTCTGGATGAAAATAGGGAAGGAGTTAATAGGAAAAGGCATGTATCATTTTCTCAAGAAATCTTCCTTTATAAACTATTTGATCAAAAAAAAAAATATATATATATATTCTTCCTGCTCGTTTTGTGCATAAAAATATACAACTTCTAAAATCCTAATTTGCTCGTTTGTCAGATGATACTATACTTATTAGAGTTACCAAGGCCAAAAACCACTTAAGGATAGGGAATAATTGTTAGTTTGAACAGCACTGAGAAAATTTATTAAGTTATTTGGCCTTTTGACTAGGAACAAAGTGTAGTATCTGTTCTGATACAATTCACCTTTTTTTTTTTGTCTTCGATCAATGGAGGAGAAATCCTTCATGACCGAGACAATTTTAATTTTTGTTCCTATCCAGAGTGCCCCCTTTTGGAGAGCTGGATTTTCCCCACATTAAAAACTGACCTTGTGTTTAACTCTAACGTGGGGAAGCAAGTAAATAGGAACACTATGAGAAAATGTATAGAAGGAAGAAAATTGAATAATCAAGAGACGGCTCGGCACGGTATTGGACATGAAGACGGCCATGTTGTAGTCTGCAAGCAAGCAGTCTTGCTTCTATTAATTCTAAAATGAAATTTCTATTAATGGCAAATTCAGTTTTTGAATTAATACAACTTGTCCTGACCTAATAGTCATTCTATGAATACAAAGAATACCAAAAAAGCATTGAAAATAAATTGTTTTTATTATGGTTTTAGAATTTCTACAAGCATTGATGGTAAACAAAAGGGTTGTCACATAAATATTTCATAATCACTCGTATTGTTTATGTCAAAAAGCCTAAGCATTCCATTTTAGTGAGTTTGTTTTTTTGTCAAAGTTATTCAAACCATTTTTTTTTGTCTGATAATAATTCAGTAAAAGTCTGTCCAATACTACATCGTGTGACAATCCGACATTTTCTATTGGTGTATTTTAAATATCCATTGTTGTTTAATAGGTGTTTTAGTTTTTGAAAATTGATTTATAAGCATTTTAAAAGTCGACAGGATAGTCATATTTTCTCCAAAAATCATTAGATTTCTTAGTTCTCTTTTATGAAAAAAAAGTATAGTTTTTCTTTTCGTTAGTAGCTTTTATTTTATTTCCAATATATCTAAAAAAAAAAAAACAATTGAATGTGGCCACATAGATCTTTGCAAAACATGTATTTTGGAAGTAAAATTAGCCAATAAATTCAGAATGTTTTAAGTTTGTTGGAAATGAGAAAATTTAGTGTGTTGTGTTTTATTAAGATGTCAAATTTTCACAGTATTAAACTAAAAGAAAAAGTGAAAAAAAAACTTTAAAATGTATCATGCCATCTTGTTTAAAATGAAGATTATGAATGAAGCAATAATTATTTGATCAAGCCAAAATCACATTCCTTCGGGGGGGGGTTATAAAAATGACAGGCAAGTGCAACTTTGATTGTTCATTATGAAAATAATTTCAATAGCTAACATATTAAATCTTCGTAATGATTCACAGCACATAGGAGATCAAAGTAGATGTTTCTTTTAAATAGTAAATGAAAATTGATAATGGGATAACATTTTATTTTCAATTTGGAGTTTTTTGGTTTTTAAAGAAAAAAAAAAATCTATATTATGCCTGCCATATTGATGAATGGCACCTTTTTATTTTTTTAAATAAAAATGGTCACCACTGTTGAAAATAGACTGTTTTTATATGTAAAGATACAGTAGATCATACACATTAAGTTAATAAAAATCGCTCTTCATCGAAAATAGTAATCTAACTTCAAGTATATACATATATAAATATGAAGTGAGAATGTGAGTGTGAGGACACTTCTCAACCTATATACTCAACAAATTCTTGATCTACAGATTTGAAATTTAGTATATAGGGTATTCAGACATGTGGAAAACTTAATCAGTTTTTATTCAGAAAATAGGTTTGCTAAGGGATCAAAATTGATACTTGGGCACCATTGGATTTTTATCTGTTTGTCAACTGTTTCACGACTATGCATATGCAATCATGAAACATAACAGCTTCATTATGTTAAGAATAATTAGGTTCGAGAACACTTTTTTTAAAGATGGTGGCAAGCTGGTCTAATGGTTATTGTACTTGACTCATTGTCTTTAGGTTTCGGTTTCATCTCAAGTATATTTTTTTTTACTTACAAGAAGAGAATTTTCGAAAAAAAAAAACTTAATACTTACCTGCACGTCTGTTTTTTTTTTTTTTTTTTTTTTTTGTTGTTTTTTTTTTTTAAGGAATTTAAGATTACATTTAATATCTACAGTATTTCTGTTTATAATAACAATTCTGCATTAATTAAAATATAATATTTATGCATATTTTACAAGTGGGCAACGCTGAGCTGCCTGCTAGTGTGTGTGTGTATATATATATATATATATATATATATATATATATATATATATATATATAAAATATTAAATTGTTTGTATGCAAATTTTATTATAATATCACAAGAAATATAAATTTTCACAAGTTGAAATTGTATGAGATTATGTAGTAGTGGAAATTTGGATTAAGGGGACGGCTCATCAAGAATTTGTTTAAGTTGGACTTGAAGATGACCATATTATAGTCAGCAGGAAAATAGAACAGTTCTACAGGCATGCAGTTCTAAGAAAGAAGCTTTGTTCATGGAATCTACTTTTTAGGTTGAGGCACACATAAATAGTTGGGGAAATTATTGATAATGGTTTCAGGTAGATGAGTGTTTTTCATAAGTTTGGCGAGTGGGGGGGACCATACATTGGAACTCAGACGAGCACTTGCCATGATAAAGCAGAGACAGGCTCGCAACATCTCTTCTGTGAGAAAGAGGTTGCAGGGAAGAGAAAAGGACATCCTTCACGTGCACTTGTGGGTGGTGGTGGTGGTGGTGGTGGTAATAAAAGTATTTCCACTGTTTGAATGCATTGAAATTTGAAAAATTGTAGCGGTTCAGAGACCAGTCAAAATATATGTGTATTTTCCTTCTGAAGATTCTTGAGTCGAAAATTAGGATTTAAATGTTTCCTTTACAAAAAACATTTTTAGTTTTGTGTGTGATATTACGTTACAAAATGTCCAAATAGTAAATGCGTAGGCATGGTAAAATTAGTTTGATAACCACAAACTTATTAATCAAAACACATCTTACTCCCAAAGACCCAAGCCATCCAACCAGACTATACATTGTGTAACATCAGATGCATTTTAATAGGCATCAAATTCCCACGTACACAAAAATAAAAAAATAAATAAAATAGATTTTTTAAATGATATCTGCTGGAATAATCGAGTCTGTATTTTGAGGTGGAAATTTTTAATAAGTTTAAAATATTTTGTAAACCAAGATTTAATATCATTCAATATCAGTTTTATTCGAATAACGCACAATACAATTTTAGAATTAGAATTGAATCTTTCCAAAATTCAGAAACCGGGTTTATTAATAAAGGATTAAACAATCACCAAATTAACGTATCTGAATTTTTGAGGTGAGAATTAGTTATTCGTATTATTTTCTATCTGCAAAGACCTGTGGCTCAGTGGTTAGAGTACTTAGAAAAAGCAATTGTAAAAGTGATTCTCCTGAAGGTTGAAGGTTCAATTCTCAGAGTGGGCAACCGAAAAATACTATTGTGGATTACTTAGGACCTCTATCCAGCCATGGCTGACAGAACAAGAGTAGGATACACCTGATGAAGGTTGTAGGTAATATCAACCGAAGCATTGTGAAAATTACACCCAAGACGAGAAATATGAATTGGCAAATTAATCAAGCTAATTGTCAGATGAGATTTTAGATCGATACCTGACTACAGTATTGTTATCCATTTGATATTTATGGTTTGTACTTGTATAATTCTACGCTATTGATTCTGTTTATTTGCGAAAGTTTAAAAATAAAATTATGAAATCTGTGGGGTTTGTTTTTGCTGGAGCAGGCTAAGATTTTTTGTATTTGTATATATTAAATACGGATAGGGGGTGCATTTCTAGTCATACCATCATTGCTATAATACAGATTTGAATATTATGGTTTTCTTTTCCCATTTTTTATTCATATGAATAGAATTTATTTTAACTAGATCCCACCCTCTTCTGAAATAATCAAGATAAACAGCTGCTATCTTGCTTGGAAGATAAATCTCTACATATAAAAGTCACCTTGTCTGTCTGCGGAACAGTCTCTACCAAACTACTATGCCAGTTTTTGATCTACAGACTTTAAACTTGGTATATAGAGTATTCGAACCAGTAGCATGGTAGAATTTGGTTTCTAGTTCAAAAAATAGCTGCTAAAGGGTCAAAATTGGAAAATTAGCATCATTCGATGTAATTTGTATGCTTTACGCATGCACACATATACATTTATACATTTAACTGTGTTAATTTATCAAGTTTTGATATGCATGTGTTGTTAGCTAGCTGATGGAACGTAAGTCATAATATTTGCAATTTTTAAATTGCTACCATACATATATTGGGTAAAATATAATAGAGAATTGGCTCTACGATAATATATTTTTTAAAATTTGCACAAATTAAAATATATTTAAGCGTATTTTACTGTTAGTAAAATATATAAATTGTATTTAAATTTTTTTTTAACTAGTAAAAATTCATATTGTTTCTGTCTTAGTTTTGTCTAATTTTCCTTTATAAATAACAAGCATGGCTACCTGGTGTTGCCCGGGTGGAGAGAGCTGGTATACTAAGGATATTGAGCAACCCTCAACCAAAAAAAAAAACAAAAAAAACTTTTCTTTAATCCAAAATAGCAAATGTCCATGTGACCACAAAAAAAAAGAAAAAAATTAACTACAGTAGGCAGGCTCGAACCTGTATCGCAAAAGCTGAAAAAGAAGTGAAAAAAAAGCTAACATGCTAGCACAGCCATAATGCCTTATGACGTCACGATGGGTCGAAATAACATTTTTTTTTTTTTTTTAATGTTCATTGAGGTTGCTACACGTATGACTTGCAAAAAAGCGACACAAAAAGTGAACCCTCCTTATAAGAAACGGCCCAGTTAACCAAGACAAAATGAATCTTTTTGGCTAATTTTTACATATTTTTCATCCGAGAAATTGATCTTTCTAACAATAACAATTTTGTCATGATCCAATGCGTCTGTCAAAAGTTTTTGGCAGACATACAAAGACACAGACCCACATACAAACTAACACACATTTTCCCTTTTATATATTAGACTAGCGGAAGTACCCGGCGTTGCCTGGGTGTTTGTAGGTGTGTGTAGTTGGGGGGGGGGGGTTAAAGCAGAACAAAAAGGAAACTTAACCCTATTTAAATATAAAAGACGATGTTAAACTTTTAAAAAAAATAAAACAAAAAAAACAACGATTTTAAAAATGGAAAAAAAAATCTTTTGTAGGTGTAAAAGAAAAAGGGGGGGGGAGAAAGACTCAAACCCGGAACCTTGAGGCCAATGGGCTGACGACATATACCTGCACTACAGCAACGAAGCAATGTAAGCCGTTAAATTGAGGTCCAACATCACGCTATTCCGCAGTAAACTATTTCTGTGAGACATTTTTTAAGTGTGTGTTTAAAGAGGTTAAATCCACACTTAATTTTACTGCGGGATAGTTCTTTTGATTTTTTTTTTTTTTTTTTTTTTTTACCCAACTTTGGTTCCGTTTCTCCAACCTGTTGGGGGAAAACCAGCTCCCTCGTTTATTAGGGGAGTGTCCAAATGAAAGCAATCGTCTAATATGGCAGTGAAAACCGACATTGACCAAACGTCCATTGCTTTCTGGACGTTGTTCCTGGGTTAGCCGAGAACTGCTCATTAGTTTCACATCAGTTACGCTTTTATACGAAAAAGACAAATCAACACGGAAGGAGCTGAAATAGCAAGAATCATGTAAAATTCAATGTAAATAAATCTAGCCGCGACGCGTGTTCACAAATCGTAGATATTATTATCTAGGGGGTATATAAACACTTCTAAGCGATAGTAACCCCCTCGTGAAGCCCGGTGAAAAAAAGCCTTTGTTGGACATACAATAACTCTCACGCGCATTTTGTCTTTTATATATATAGACTAGCCTGGGTGCCTGGCATTGCCCAGATGTCTGGAAGTGTGTGTTGAGAAGAATTAAAAAGAAAAAGAAAAACATGTGGTAATAGGCAGGCAGGATCAAACCCGTACAGCGAAGGAGGAAAAGAGTATGAAAAAAAAAAAAAAAAAATCTAACACCTTTGTCGTTGCATCCATCGCCAAACTGGAAGTGGTGAAGGTTTAAATAAAGGCTAGACAATTGAAAAGAGGAAATGATTTTCGAAAATATTGCTGAAAAAAGCAACTCCTTCCTGTAGAAAAGTGCCCAGTTGAGGGTGAAGGAATTAATGTTTTTAGCCAATTTTTCGATATTTGTCGTCTGAAGGGTTGAGCTTCAAAACGATACCGATCTCGTGAAAATCCGTCACCTCTATTGAAAGTTTTAGGCAGACATACAAACATACATACATTTAAACAGACAGGTGAGATTTATATTGTAGACTGGGGGGGGTGTAGGGGGGGTGTTTTTGGATAAATGAAAAGAAAAAAAAAAACGAAGCCTTGACGCGCAGTTGGAAAATAGTAAAGTGTGAAAAAAAAACGTGTGACCTGGCAAGTGTACATTTTTGACGAGTTAATGACGTGAACTTTGAGTGCGGGACAGTGTTTTATTTACCGCGAGTCTGTTGGCTTCTTTTTTTTTTTTTTTTTTTTTTTTAACAAAAAAGCTTAATGCACATGCGGCAATTGTAAGCGATAGCTATTCAGCAGTTAACATTTTCTGCGGGACAGTTTTTAATGAGGTCAGTAACCTGGTTTGCTTGTTTGTTTGTTTGTTTTTACCTAACTGTGGGGAAAACCACCTCCCCGTTTATTAGGGGGAGTGTCTTGTCTCGAAATGAAAGCAACCGTCTGATATGACGATAAACCGACATTGATTAAACGCAAACATGCATACACACATTTTCGCTTTTATTATTGTTAAATCGTCGATATTATCATTTAGACGTGATATAAAAAGTTTTACAAATGAGCGACGGCCTCGAGAATCCGCCGGAAAAAAGCCTTCTGAAGACATACACAAAAAGCAAACATGCATACATACATACACACATTTTCGCTTTTATATATATATAGACTAGCGGGGGTACCCAGCGTTGCCTGAGTGTTTGGAGATGTGTGTGTTAAAAAAAAAATTTTAGTAGGATTGAACCCCGAAGCCTTGACGTGGAGGTGGAAACAAAAGCCAACCGCTTAACCATCTTGGCCACGAGTGAGAGAAATTGGTTGGTGTGTTAAGTTAAGGCTTAGAAAGTGAGTCAAATAGGTTTGATTGACAGTTAGCCGCTTAATGAGGTCATCGCAGGAGCGTTACAATAACGTGGCAGTATTTTATTTACTGCGGGGTAGCTATTTCGGGTTTGTTTACTTTGTTTCAATGCGGGGCAGTTTTCGCTTCCCCAAGATGGTGGTGGGGAAACCAGCTCCCCATTTAAAGGGGATTGTCCAAATTGAATAGCAATTGTCTGATATAAGGAGACACTCCACATTGATCAAAAGCTGATTGCTTTCTGGACGTTCCGACGCGAAAGCTGAGAACACGCAACGTTTCAATTAGTTTCACTTTATTTATATTAAAAAGTCGAACAAACAGGCGACACGGCGAAATAGCGCGATTTTTATAAAAGTCGATGTAAATAAATCTAGACGCGACACGCGTTCGCAAATCTTCGATATTATGATTAGGCGGTATATAAAAAGTTTTAAGACAAAGTAAGCCCCTCGAGAATGGCGGCGAAAAGAAGCCTTTGCGAGACATACATAAAATGATCATACACATTTTGCCTTTTATATATATATAGAAGATTAATAGACTACGACGTTGCCAGGATTTAATGAGAAGGGAAAAAAAATTTTTTTTTTTTTTTACTCTTATAAATGTAAGAGTAAATAAATCTTAAAGCCCAAAGTAAATATTTGTTTTCAGTTTTTGTAAACACATTACCTTGCATAGTCCCAGGTTCTCATAACTTTTAAAATAAATCTGTAATTAGAATCGTGTGCTGCTCGATTAAAGGCAACTTGTAGATTAAGGACACAAAGCTTTTTTTTATACTTGATTAATAATTATCAGTTTTTATTTAATAACTTAATCCGCTTTAAAGATTATCTGATATATATATATATATATATATATATATATATATATATATATATATACATACTAGCAGGGAGACCTGGCATGACCCGAAATTGAATGAGGATCAATGAATTTTCCATGAGAAAGCTTTACATACCTCCTGCTGTGATTTAGTTTACAATGCAATAATTTTATAAAAAAAGCAACCAGCAAACAAAAAAAGGATAAAAAATTCTAATTTATAACAAATAAATGTTACCAAAGGCAAGATACTCTTTTATCTATCTGGATAAGTTTCGTGTGTTCTAACATTTTAATGCTTTTATTCGACTTGGGGAAAAACTAATGTCGAGTTGGTAAGTTAAACAGACAACAATATGGCGTAGTGAAAGACTTTCTGTTGTCTCAACTGTTGCTTACTAGCCGCTACCTAAACGTGGCGTTATAGATCAGTTAACCGACCTTGTCTCTCTGTGGTGATGGTGAAACCGGGAACTAATTGTGAGTTTTATTTTAAAGTGTTTGAAGTCTTTCCCGAATGAGTTTGTATGCATTTTAGTTGAAGTTGAAAACCATCAACATTCTTGTGTATTTTTATATCAAGTTTGTTTTGTATTAAGGCTATCTGTATGGCTCCTTTGAGGAATTAGAGAGAGGCTGTTGCTATAAAGAACTTGATAATAGGTGGGTTAGGGTTTATTCAGTGGAGCTAGAGCAAATGCGTTTAATGCATGTGTATCTCTTTATATACGGTTAGGTTATGTGTATAAGTTTATATTTGTATAGATTTAATTCCTAAAAACAATTAACCAATCATAAGTTTTGGAACAGCTGCTCTATGTGAAAGTGACTAATGTGAGCGATATTTAGTTTGGAACAAAGAGGGTGTGAAAACTCTTCAGTAAAATTCAGATGCCTTCATTCTTTTGTGATGGTTATTTTCTGTGTATGCGTTGAAATTTAACAAAACAAATGATGTATAATTGGGCATATTTAATTACATTGCCTATTTTCTATGCAATTGTTGTGTTCTGTGCGTTGTTGGTTGGTGATCCATCAAGTGGCTCTGCAAGGTGTTTTCAGTTCTAGCAAACTTCCAGGAGTTTTTTTTTTTTTTTTCTTTTTTTTATCTTTTGGCCCCCCCCCCTCTTTTTTTACCCTGTTAATGCACATCAATCTGTCTAAATTTTTCTAAAATGAAAAAAAAAAAAAAGTTATTGTGTGATCTTGGGTGTTTCTTGATACTTTTCCTCAGGTTTTCACATGGGATGAAGGGGGAGGGGGACAGTTGCGTTTCTGTCTGTCAACATCATCGAATGTAGTAAAAACAACAAATGAAAAGTTTGTATGTCAGTCCGACTGTGACAAGTGCGAGACTCGAGAATAATATGTGTGCTAATACGGAGAGACAAATTCTGATTTTTATAGTGAGTGGAAGAGTTTATTATCCATAGGGTGGACGCACCACAACAATTTGTCTACAATCTCCAAAAGTATTTCATCTAACATTTAACTACTACCATCAAAATCGCATTTTGATTTATAATAAACTAAGAATTTTAAAGCGGTTTTGAGATGTTCTCTCCATGAATATCCAATGACTGAGGTTTGTTCTGCTACTGAAACACTCGATCAGCCAGAATTTTCCTGCCTAATGTATCAACTGAGGTAGGGATTGTGGATGGGGAGGGGGGATCATTAAAAATATATCAACTAACAATGACTAGGGTCAGCATTGGCATCAACAGTCAAAATTTTGCACATTTGCCTTTACAGAGACTGTCCAGCAATAGCCATAAATCACGGTTCATCTTAACGCAGCAAGCTGTAGTAAAAGATCTTGAGGTACTGACCATTCTACGGTTTCTTTCTAGCATAAACCAAACCTCGATTTGTGAACAAATCACATCTTGACTAAATTCTAAATCCGACAACAATTATGTTTTCTACCGAGTTCAGTTTTCTCCCGACATTTCATTAAGATAAATCTCTTGCACACATGCGAAAGGATCTCCTCTCTCTAACCTCTCGTTGAGGTCTGTTTCTTCTTAAGCACAACTACTTTAGCATTACTAGCAAGATAACTCGGCCTTGCCCAGAGCAAAAGTGTAACATACTTTTATTCAAACTTCTCTATCTCTCTCTATATATATATTCATCTCTCCTCCTCCTCCTCCTCCTCCTCTCTGTACCCCCTCCACCTGCCCATTCTTCTCTAGCTGGACATACATACAAACAACTGTCGTTTATATAATAAATTCCTTGTGGATGAATCATCGTTTTCCTTCGAAATTAGAGCATAACAGCGCTGACAAACTGATCCTCCCTGGTGAACATTAGTCCAGTTGACCCCAGAGAATAATTTTTTTCCTACATTTTGGATATTATTCATCCAGAACAACGCTGATCAAGAAAATACCAAATTTGTCAGTATTTCTTTTAGCTGGACATACATACAGACAACTATCATTTCTATAATAGACTAGTAGGGATATCCAGCATTGCCTCAGGTCACAAAAAAAAAAACAATAGAAAAAATAAAATGGCGTTTGGACACACCAACTATACTTAGAATATTGAGGGTTTTTTTAACTAGTACATAGAACTTTCACTTCAGGCAACACAGTATTTTTTGTATAAAATAGTAGGTGCTTATGCACTTATGTTACAGTGCTATTTTTTCAAATAGTATTTTCAAGTTTCACAATATCTTTTATTAAATTGTTAGGTGGAAGTACAGAACAGTTATAAAATGCTCTCTGCTCCCCATGTTAAGAATGGCTTTCTAAATAGTGTCATTATTTCAGTACGGTAACATAAGTTCATAAGTATAAAATAATATATTTAAAAAAAACATTGATGTTAGTTTGCTCAGATAACGTGACCTTTTAAACATATCTGCTCTATTCAGGATATTAAATACTTATAAGTTACAACCTTCTATAACCAGGATATTGAGCACTTTGGATTATGGTTGCCATGCAACAAAATTTTAAAGAAAGACTGAATACTGCATTTAAATGCACTTGCTTTGTCTAGGATATTGAGTATTTTTAAAATTAAAAAGGCTTTCAGAGTATCATAAAAAGTAAGACTCCTCCCTATCCAAGATATTGAGTACTGTGGATTATGGTTCCCTGGCGACAGAAAAAAGAAAAAGAAAAGTGATAGTGTGATTAAACATACCTACTCTATCTAGGGCCCATAGCATTATTAAAAACAAGTTAACTCACGTTTAGGTTACTACTTCCTCTATCCCAGGATATTGAGCACTTGTAAAATGAAGGAAACTTCCCGAGCACTACTATCCCTCTCTTTTAGAAAAGAAATTCTTGTTTCTTACTTTTGGATTACTATCTGCTTTATTCAGTGTATTGACACCTTGAATATATCTCCCAGACAAGACAAAAGTAAAGAGAAGTTCTTTATCCCGGACGACACTGTGTTTGAACACACGTGTTTACTTGATAACAGTTACTGATCCAAGAATTAATCTTTTCTGGGTTTACGCTGATTTAAAAAAGGGGAAAAAAAAGTGGCCTTTATGTAATAGATTATTTAAGCACAGTCTGTAAAGTGCAACAGCTTTGTTTTTATTTGTTTAATACTAACTTTGTGGGTGATTATTTCAGTAGGGTTCGTAAACTGCACAAGTTTTGTTTTTTCTAACAATGATACACGTTTTTATGTTGTAAAATATGTTGTTGATTACTTTTCTAGTTTTATAAGCAATAAAAATAAAACTTACGACGTCAGCTGAGATTGAAATTAAAAACAAGGCTAAGAACATCGTAAAGCCATGATATGAGGAGAGGTTGAAAAGTCGGAACTAGCTATTGAAAAAAAAAAGGAACGCACTTCCCTTTGTGGAATGAGGTCAAAATAATTGCAAGGGATGCAAGATGGAGAGTCAGGTGACTTAAGGAGACAGCACACATGCTAAAAAAAAAAAATTACTAAGTAGACCAAGCATAGAAATTAGTATCATTTGGGAGCCTCTAATTGCAGAAAAACAAAAAAACAAAAACAAGCATTGTACACTCTTAAAATTTTGGTGATGGAAAGGAGATAAACTCCTGTCGATCTTTATTAGAGTTGCCTCCCCTTTGTCAACCAATTTTTTTCATCTAAAGAAACAATCACCTAACAACAATAGACTGACTCGAAGAATACGTAAATATCTACAGAGCCAATAACTTTTCTTTTTTATTTTCCAAACAACAACCAACATGCTGGAGGATTGTCGAAGGCCAGTCCGACTGACATGTTGCACAAAAAACACTCAAGATGAGAACAATAGTCCGATCAAAACAAGTAATGTAAACAATCAATCCTCATCTAAAAAATTCAGAACTTTAAAAACAAGGTCTTCAGTCCATCATTCTGCCATCTGAGCTAATTTAAATCATATCAACAAGTTGGAACAGTAATACATTTAAAAGTGAAGTGTAGACATCTACGCATGCGCAAAGAGATACACGAACGATAAAAATACAATTAAACCGCCATCTCTCTTCAATAGATTCTGCAGCATTTCTACTCCTACGAGGTGCCTTAAATAAGTTTCCATACTTTTTTGTACAGGCATTTAAAACTGTTGGAAACTCTAGAAAATTCAGTATGTTATTGCTATACATCTTATGAGATGACTGACTCATTTTTATGATTTCAGGTTCCAATGAACAGCATCAGCAGGAATTAAAATACACCCTAATAAAGCCTGATTGTCACAGCTGGTGAATTTCAAAAATGCAGTATGGAAGTGAGGACACTTTAGATAAACGATATGCAATAAAATAAAATGCCATAGAAACATATTGAATTCTTGACTGGTTTTGGACCATCTTGCATGAATTGAGCATCAGTTTTTGAGTGGCATAAAATATTCAAGGAAGGCAGAAAGTATGTGAGGAATGATAAGAGGTTTGGGAGAAGTAAGGAAGTCATAACACCAGAGTTGATTGGCCAAATAAAGAATTTCATGGATAAGAACAGTCATGTGTCTATAGAGACAATAAATACACAGTTTGATGTCAGTGTGGGAAATATACACACAATTATTCGCGAGAAACTGAAAATGCAGATGATTTACGTGAATGCACCAGTCCACAACTCCATTCTTGTCACAGACTATTTGGCCAAGGTGGGCATCAAGACATTTCCTCACCCTCCCTATATTCCAGACATTCCCCCCCTGTGACTCTTGGTTATTCCCTAAACTCAAGGAAAACCTTAAAGGCTGTCATTATGAGACAATTGTTGAGATGAAAGAGGTTGTGACAAAAGTCATTAACACGCTCATACAAGAGGACTTCTGTGGGACCTTCCAGAAGTTGTTGGAACAGTGCAACATATGCATTGCAGCTGGAGGAGATTACTTCGAAGTGAACTAGAGTTTCATGTGTGTACTATCAATAAAGGTGCCCATACGAAAAAAAAAGCCTGGAAACTTATTGAAGGCACCTCGTAAGAATTAATTTTTTATTTTATTTTTTTTTTTTATTATTATTATTATTATTATTTTTTATTATTATTATTATTTTTTTTTTTTTTTTTTTTTTTTTTTTGTAAATTTTAAATATTATTTATCAGAAAATGGTAATCAGGGAAATATGTACGGGCCTTTGGTTGGTATTTTATTTCATTTTTTACTTTTAGTGAGATATACAAACACATGTATTTACCCTCTTTATAAAAAAAGATAAGCTATATCTATGGTCTCGAAAGCAGCAATAAAACTATAATCGCTGCTATATCATCCTGGTATCATGACATGAAACTCTAGTCACATTTCAGCAGAAACTTTTCAGTGAATACAGCATCAACAGTAGCAAATTCACAATACTTCAACTTGAATCACTGATGTTGGTTTCTTGTTCAGCAACAATACTTTAGACTATCAAATGTGTGTAATCATATCTTGCTGACAGCATACAACTGGCATAACTCATCCTAACGAACTTATATCCCTTTCATACCAACAACATTTTTGCCTACAGTTCTTGTACCCACGAGATCTCTCATAAAAACTATCAGCAACTTTATTTCATATTTGGATTCTTCAGACTACTGTTCTCGTCTTGTGTGATATTTATACAATGTTTCACTCGATGTAACGTCCGACCTTCTTCAGGTGTATCTTAAACTCTGGAATTTTTCTGCCAAATTCGAGGATCTGCACGAAAGGAATTTTAAACAGAACCCTCTATTTAATCCTCGGGAGAAGAGGGTAACATTCTTTTGTTCCGTCAGCCATGACTGGGTAGAAGTCTTAAGTAATTCACAATTGTAGTTTGAATGTCGCTCGCACTGAGGATTGAACCTTCAACATTCGGATGGATGTAAATACAATATATAGCACACTCACGTTGACACACCGGTTCTCGCCAGATCACTGAAGTGAGGCAACATCAAGCCTGGCTGGTACCAGATGGGTGACTATTTGTGAAGGCAAAGCACTGTATGTACTGCAAGGTAAAATACCAGGTTGGGAAATTGGTGCTGTCTATCCTTCTCTCGGGGGTAGATGGGCCTCTCTTAAGCCATGGTAGGCAACCCATCTAGTCATGGCGTCATGAAAAAAAAATACCCTTGATAACCCTGGCGAAGCATGAAGTATTCAGATACCGACAAGATTTGAATTACACTACAAACTCGTTTAGTGAGTTTAATCTCGACTGCGGCTGCATGTTATGTTCAATACAATTACGAATTATTTAGGATTTCTACCCAGTCATGACTGACAAAACGAAAACATGCTACTTCCATGGATTAAATAAAGAATTCGGTTAAAAATTCTGTGCAAATTCCAGAGTTTGACAAGATAAACCTGAAGGTCAGAGGTTACATTGACTGAAGCGTTTTTTACATTGTAAAAATAACCCTCAAGATGAGAACAGTAATTAGAAGATCCAAAATAATCCAAATAATCAATTCTCATCTCAAAAATTCACAAACTATTTTTCATGTAATGTAGTATCTGTTTTGATACCACTCTTTATCTTTTCTGCCTTCGATTTTTGAAAGAAACCCCCTTCTAGATTGAGGCCATTTTTTATTTGTTGTTCCAAAGTGTTATTTTAGGAGCTGGATTTTCCTCAGTAAAAACTGACTTTATCTTTTCCTCTACCCTCGTGGGAAGGCAAGTCACGTCTTTATAATTAGTGTTCTTACCGTTAACATTACCAAAAGTATTAGTAGGTAAGAACGCTTTATAGACGATTCCACTGCGACATATTCCATTAGAATAGTCATGAGTAAATGTTAGGTTAGAGGCCTAAATTCCATAATAACCAAATATTTAATATAGCGAGAATGGCATAAACTTTGTAAAAAGAAAAGCCTGTCCTGCCGACATTAAATCTGATGTGTAATCTATACAAGTAGTTCTCTTCATTAAGTTAATCACTTACCCTAAGTCCGGGTTGACGCATTGTCAATTGGGTTAATGAAGTGCATTGTTGTTTTTAATATAAAAACACACACACACACACACAAGTTAAAAGAAAGAATTTAATACAAACGGAACTTCATCTCATAAATTTATTTCACCCTACCCAAGAACGGGCCTTTTCAAACTAGCTAGGATATTTAGATTCGTGTCTGATTTACACAATGTATTAGAATAATCAGCAGAAGTAACAAAGAAAAAATAGAAGGGATAATGTCGTTGAGGTTCGAAGTATCGGAAGGTGAGTGGGAGGAAAAGGAATCGAAGTTGACTAAAGGAGAGAAGGGAGGGAGGGGCCGTCAGCGATGAACAGGTGTGTGTGTGTGTGTGTGTGTGTGTGTGTGTGTGTGTGTGTGTGAACGTCGCCATGTTGAATTTTGGGTACTTGATAATGAGGCTTACGGTGTTGTCTCAACATCTACCTAATATTCATTAACCCTTATGCTTGAGTAGCTCCCAGGCCTTGATAAGAAGTGACCCTCCAAGTAAAAAATAAAGAGGGGTGGTCAATTAAACATTAACCCAATTATACACCACAACAAACCAAATTGAGCTTGAAGTCTCCGTAACTGATTCCACAGTTTGTGTTAATATCTAGGCTAGACAAGAATCCTTACCAATGCATTGGAATTCCTGAATTTGATCAAATTTAAGGCTGACAGTTTTGCAAAGCAGGGAGGTAGTAGAAAAATAAAACACCAAACAAACGGGTACTTGTCATACTCGAACATTAACTGAACATTGAACAATCGCGTCTTTATCAAAAGAATTCATAGTGATGCCTCATTCGCCACTACCCCACCACACCACCACCATCAAACACGACATACACGTGTGTGTGTGTTTTATACCGAGAGAATCTCGTCTAGAAACTGTTGAAATATTTCGAGTTTTAAGCAGTATTTCGTCAAAACTTTTTAAAGTCTGCATTCGTTCTCGGAAAAATGTAAATTATATATATATATATATTTTTTTTTTTTTTTTTTGTCGCCAAAATATAGGAATAGCTATGTGTGTGTTGGGGAGTGGGGGGGATAGTACGATGTTCAATGAAATGGAAAATGAATGGAAAATCCGGAGTGGATAATCGTTGGCAAGGTGATGTAATCAGACGCTAATGATCGGAGAGCCTTGTGAAAAGATATTCAGAGTTTCGGCATATGGCGGAGGTGGTGAGAGGGGATGAGGGTGCTAATAAACATTTGAGTCAGTTTATTAGTCAAGTCGAGGTGACATCATTAAATTTAACCCCACCGTCTCTTTCTCACTTTCACCTTGTTTATTTTTTTATTTTTCGTTTTTATTTTTTTTCATTCACTTTTGTTTAGTCTTTGTACTTCCCTTTTTGTTTTTTTGTTTTTTACTTTTTTCTTTTTTTACTATTTTAAGTTATTTTTTCCTTTTCCTTACTTTGTCCCCTTCCCCGCCTCGTCTCGATTGTTCTATATGCATTCGTTTTTTTTTTTTTTTTTTTTCTCTCTCTCTTTTATCGGGGAAGATGGAGAGATGCACTCTTCATTTGAGATGTCTTATTATTATTAAATGTTAACGGTTGCGCCCCCCCTCTCCATCCTTCAGTACGGAATCTCTTATATATATATATATATATATATATATATATATATATATATATATATATATATATATATATATATATATATATATAATCTTAAAGCCGGTTGCACGATACGAATCGTGGAATACAAGTCACTTTTAAGTGAAATTCTAGCGCTCTAATCAATGAGACCAATTTGAGATTTCTATCTTGGGACCCCAAAATCAACAGAGATTAGACCATTCCTGTTAATTCTGCGGTGGGAGTGCAGTTGCTGCAGTTCACTTTAAGAAGGGGCTAGTTTATTGCCAATCGCCTGACGCGCTCTCGCCGGGGAAAGCTAACGGGCTGCCCAGGCACTTTTTGCAGGTTAGAGTGTTCCTCCTCTGGAGGGAGCGCTGACTTCTCAATCCCACTTTCTGACTCTGGTGTCTTGCAGTGGGAAAGAACTAAACTATTTCTAATTGTTTATGCGACAAGTAAAAAGAATAAACCTTATTTATGTGGCCGTCTTAAATGTTCAACAAATCACGTAGACAGAAACTTGCATTTTCTTAGATTAGATGTCTTATCTTATTTCTTTTAAAGGGCCCGACCGAAAGGAGGCTATAAATAATATATATAAAGACAGATATATCTATATCTGTCTTTCCACAATATAAATCTAATGGTATTAGATTAGTGAGAACTATTTGCAATTTATGGATTCAAAATAATTCTAGTGTAGAAAGTTTCAGAATAGAATTGGTGACTTCAGAAATAATTGTAAAAAAAACTTGAGATAACATTTTTGGGGTCTCTCTGATGAAATATTTTTAAAAAAGTATTTATAATGTAATTATTTAGTTTGTTAAATGGACAGCCGATTGTGACAATTTCTTGTTGATATCGACACAAAAGAGAATTTTTAATGCCTGGGAGAATGGTATTAAGACAACAGAACTGATATCACACACCCCATTCCTAAAAAGAAGGTAATACCTGGGAAGATGGTATTATGACAAACGAACATATACCGTACCTTGGGGTAATTGCACCAAGTCTGGGGTAATTGCACCAACTAGCTAAAAGTGCTTTTTTGGCAACCACGCATATAAAGAGTATTTTTTTTGGTTGGCGCAATTACCCCAAAGTACGGTACTACACTACTCCCTTTCCCCTCATCAATTGAGCATCGAAAGGTAGTACATTAGTGTGGAATAGTAAACTGAACTGAGAATTACATGATGTCGTGGCCTCCCTTCATTCTTAAGAGACAATGGATACCCTCTGTAAGGATAGCTGTGCGAGTAATTATCAGGCAAGGGTTACACAATCGCTACCCACACCACCTGAATAGACACTGCTTGATTCCAGTGGTATGGAGAAGTTCAGGACGACTGAAAACCATGCCGAGATAAGCAGAAAGCTTCTACATACAGCACCTGGTATTCTCAAATGGTCACCCATTTGGTACTGACCATGCTCAACGTTGCTTAACTTTGCTGATCTTATGGGAATTGGTGTATCAATGTGATCATGCCGAATTACAAGATAATACAATAGAAATAATGGTACATTTCAAATTCAGACAGTTACCAAATCTCCATTAGCAATAGATTTGATGTATTCATAATGTCTGTGTCAGGTGAGTGGATAATTCACCAGAGCATCAGGTACTATTCTACTCCACTGTGTGATCGCAGCAGTTGCGTTTAAAAAGTTCATGTCAATGAGAGAGGTTAGCTAGAGGGGAGGTGGCACTGAGCACACCCGATTGCGTAATTAGGGGAAAAATTGATTATTATTGATGGATCCTGTTGTGTTGAGTTTAATGTTTATTTATGAGTAATACCATGTCATATTGATTATGACTTGTTGTGACCTTAGTCAGTATTTTTTGTTTTTTTTTTATGCATTTTTCTGTTTGCTTTTTAATTGCAACGGGGTGGGGGCGGGGGCCTTTTTTTTCCAATCGACTTCCCACCTTTTGATATCTATAATTTTTAAGCTATGAAATTCTTTTGCTATGAATAATGATAGGACAATACTGAAATTTCTAACATTTTTTTGTATATTATTTACTAATGAAAGTCTTTCCCGGTCATTTTGAATGACGGCCCACCCCCACCCCCTTTGTTTTCTTTCCAAAATAATTAGATAACCTATTGGGTCACAAACCTGACTATCCCTATAACGGACTAGGCGATGTGAATTTTTTTAAAGATAATTGATAGAATTGTTAAAAACAGAAAATCCCTCTGGGATTAGTTTGATGGTTTAGTGTGTTTTAAATATCATATACTGGGGTAGTTCCAAAAGTAAGGCCTCCTATTATTCAAAATTCAAAATTAAAATGTTGAAGAGCTACGAAGACGGGAGGAATACCATTGAAACGAGTGACCTTTTGTGTTTCAGAATTTTTTTCATCACCATTATTAATGCCAGGAATTCAATGATGCATCTCTGCTTCTGACGCATGTTCATGACAGAAATTGTTGCTTTCTTAGTCTTACACCGTCAGTATCTGCAACAGGGAGATGATTCTTTCAGATCATGAATGAATAAGTTCAGTCATAATAAAGCAATGTGCAATTCGCCTCTGATGCAATATTGATGGAATAAAAAAAAAAAAATGAAAACTTCTTTTGGAACGACTCCGTAATAATCATTAAAATGAGTCAATTGAATAATTTGACAAATTCCTTTAAATGAAGAGACAGGTGAACAAAAGCAAGTTCTCATTTCAGTGATTTTTTTTTTATCTTTCTTCTATCTAGTTTTCTTTCTTTCGTTTTTTTTTCCCCATTTTTTTCATTTTTTTTTCTTTTCCTTTTTTCGTTTTCTTTTTTCCGTTTTTTTTTTTTTTTTTTTTTTTTCGGTCTTTTATTTCATTTTCTTTTTTCGTTTTAGGTATTTTATTTTTCGTTTTTATTTTTTGTTTTTATTTTTCGTTTTTTTTTTCTCTTCGTTTTTTGTTTTTCTCGATTTTCTTTTCATTTTCTCTTTTTTTTCCGTTTTCTCTTTTTTTCCGTTTTCTCTTTTTTTCCGTTTTCTCTTTTTTTCCGTTTTCTCTTTTTTTTTCCGTTTTCTCTTTTTTTTCCGTTTTCTCTTTTTTTTCCGTTTTCTCTTTTTTTTCCGTTTTCTCTTTTTTTTCCGTTTTCTCTTTTTTTTCCGTTTTCTCTTTTTTTTCCGTTTTCTCTTTTTTTTCCGTTTTCTCTTTTATTTCCGTTTTCTCTTTTTTTTCCGTTTTCTCTTTTTTTTCCGTTTTCTCTTTTTTTTCCGTTTTCTCTTTTTTTTCCGTTTTCTCTTTTTTTTCCGTTTTCTCTTTTTTTTCCGTTTTCTCTTTTTTTTCCGTTTTCTCTTTTTTTTTTTCATATGTTATTTTGAAGAATAGCATGAAATTAACCTTTTTATGCAGTTATAGCTGGTGAAATGAGAGCAATATTTTTTATGCCACCTATTGACGGGTCTGCAATATATTATACATTTTTTTCTCTTTTTTAATTAATAAACAATTTGAATGGAGAGAAGCGCCACCTGGCGACAGTTTAGTGAAAGCCACCCAAAATTTGGTGGCGTCCATGTAATGCAGAAGTGCCAATTTTTTTACACTTACGAATCAGAGATTCTGAGCTTCCATTTTTGGATATTTCTAGTTGGTAATAATTACCATGCAAATCATAAGCTATTTTTTTTTTCTCACAAACAAATGATTAAGCCAATCATTAGAGGCAGACAGCATTACAAGAATTTTAGCATAGAAATTGATAGATAATAAACATGTTCCCATTGAAAATACTGTATTTTTGTTGTTGTTTTTTGTTTTTTGTGGCGGGGGGGGGGTAATATTCTTTGTATTCGTTTTTGTGTGCAACCGAACTAAAGAGTAAACACCAATTTTCTTTTGTTCCATTGTATGAGTCAAACTTGTTGCCTGAAAGAAAGGAGTAAATGAATCCCTTGTTTATTCCAACTGTAGAGATCTGTGTGTAACCTCCTCCCCCACGATATTTTATCATGTGCCTTGCCTCTCTATTCTGCTCTCACGCTTCTCCTCTGTGACACAATCTTTGAAACAATTTTATTAAAAACGACCCCTCTTTCTTTTTACCAATATCTTTAAATGCTATTCCAAGAGTTCTTGTCTTTCGGTCTGTCAACATGAAAATGACAATTTTGTGCAAAACGTATATTGAACTATCAAGTCTACCAGGCATTAACCTGGTACTTTAGATAAGTGAATAGAAGATATTGTTTGTGTTTTTAAAAATGTAACGTTTTCTCTCCCATTTTACACACTCTCAGTCAAGTAACTTTTGAACGCGCCTCCTCCTCCACTTCTATCTATATCTCCTTCTGATTGGAGTGGGAGATAAAGGTGGATTGGAGGATGAGAAGGAGTCCTTCTCATCCTCCAATCCACCTTTATCTCCCACTCCTTCCTATATCTCCCCCACCCTCAGCAGTGACGTTACTCTCTCTCTCTCTCTCTCTCTCTCTCTCTCTCTCTCTCTCTATATATATATATATATATATATATATATATATATATATATATATGGTCGTTGGATCCCAATCAAGCAAAATGTCTTGAATTTAAAGTTTTTCTTAAGCCCCCTTAAATTTTAGATATTTTATAGAACCAAGATTAGAATAAAGATTCTAAACAAAAGGGTTAGTATCATATCTTGATTTTAATCTTCGTAAGGGAACATAAATTTGATGCAAAACTTGTGTTCAAGAAATTACTTTTACCCTGCCTGGAACGTGGAACGGGTGTTGTTCTAGTGTGTGAGAAAGATCTTAGATCTGTATTTTTTTATTGGAGTTTTGCTTTTTTGTAATTAATAAAAAAAATAAAAAAAAGCAGAATTTCACTTTTTTTTTTATTATTTCAGTAAAAGTTGGATTTCTGATTTTTTTTTTTTTTTAATCTGATTTCTTAACTGTTTTATTTTCACCTTTCTTTCATTTTTTCTTTTTTCTCTCTCTCTCTCTCTCTCTCTCTCTCTCTCTCTCTCTCTCTCTCTCTCTCTCTCTCTCTCTCTTCCTTTGTCTTATTTCCATTTTTCCTCTTTAGAAATGTAATTTTTATCCCCCACCCCAATATACACCGTGTGGGGTGAGTAGTCTTTCTCTTGCTACATTTCTTGGCCCAAACATTAACGTTTTGAACTTTTTGTCATACACAAAAGGCTTGCGGAGGGAGAGGGGGGGTCATGGCTTTTTAGTTTCTCAACTTGGACCCAAATCTTTATTTCAGATAGTTTTGCCAATCACCTCCCTGATATATATTATATATATGAATATGATTCATAATTTATTTGGGAATGTTTAGTCATTCAGTCAGATTTCTTTTTAAAACGCAATTGTTGAATAGAATTTGTTTCTAATTGTTTGAGACAATTTCGTTGTGTCATCCTGAATGATGATAAACAATATTTCCTTTATTTTTTTATAAATTGCTTTGTTTTTGTGCTTCTACAGTTTGTATTGCGTTATCAATTTTTATTTCATTCCTGCAAAAGTTGAATAAAAATGATGTCATTGTTTGCACATGCTTTGGCAGACGACAATTGTTCGTAGATGAATTGGAACAACAAAAATAAAATTCGCTCATCAACTTTTTGGGATGATTTTTATTTCATACAAAAAGAATGTCAGTCGAATGATGGGGAAAATTAATTTCTCCAGCAGTTTTGCACCATTATGTGTTCTTACAAAGATTAAAATTAAAATAAACTGTATGTCTTGAATCCTTATTTTAATTTTGGTCAAAATCCATAACATTATTTTAATTCTAAAAAATATCCAAAATTAAGTCTTAAGAGTCTTGATGAATTAAAATTAAAGAAATTTAGATTAATTGGTGTCTAAATATAAATCTAATATATTTTTAATCAGAGGTTGTACCTGTATGCTCTCTAAAAACATTTTTAATTACTTGAAACTGAAATTTGAGAATATTTTTAATTGATGTCTGATACCTATTAAAATTTCACAAAAATCTGAGGTATATGAATTTTCAAAAAATTTCTACCCCCCCCCCATTTTTACATAAAACTAAATTATACTCATATTACCACCTAGCAGTAATATTCCAAAATTCATATTGATCAGTTAGTTTAAGAGTGAATCCTATACATACAAATATATAAATATATACATGACTTTACAAAGATAGATTAGTGTAAAAAAAAAAAAAAAATTAAACATGCTTTTTTTAAAAAATTCTTGTTCTAAACTAGAAAGTAATTTTGCATTGACAATTTTTTTTTTTTTAATGGTGTACTAAAACCATGAGGAAGAGAACCTCATCCCAATAACTTAGACAAAGCAATTTTATTTGCTTGAAAACAATTAACTATTTGGATTATTCAAACTACTGTTCTCATCTTAGATGATATTCTTTCACCGTTTGGGTCAATGTAACCTCCACCTTTATTTAGGTGAGTCTCGTTGAACTGTAGAATCTTTTAAGCTTTTTTTTTTTTTTCTATTTATTCACTTGTGCCATTTTTGCTGTTAACAATTATGCTAACCTCAAAATACGATGTAAATTTATTTTACTTGTATAACAAAAAATATCTCTAGGTAACTATTAATCTAAATTTGTTTAATTTTAATACATCAAGACCCTCTTAAGCCTTATTTTTAGACATTTTCTAGAAGCAAAATCATGTTATGGATTTTGACTAAAATAAAATTAAAACAATGCAATTACATTTACAAGGTTCTGAAAAATGTGTAAAAATTAAAACATTTTTTCAAGAGAAAAATCCTGACAAACATCATTAATAATAATTTTTTTTTAAAGTTTTTTATTTAATACTGTTTGCTTTGTCCGGTCCCTCAGCATTAAGCAAACCTTACCAAAGGTGGAGAAAAGGAACATTTAAAAAGATGTAGTTAAGCATAATGAATTAATGAATTTGATTCTTACCACGTCTGTATGTAAGTCTACACTTCTGCAGCAGTTCTTTCCATGTGAACAGGTTGGAAAATGTTCAAAAGGTATGAAACAGATTTTAACTTTTTTGACGTAAAAAGTAAACTTTAAATGTTCTTTTTTAATACAAAAAAAATGCAATAAATTTTAACATTTTCTAGTCCATGTTTACTTATCCCTTGCCTCCAACAAGGGCAAAGTTAGATACAAAAAATCCAGCTCCCCAAAAAGAGACTCTGGATTGAAACAAAATTTCAATTGTCTTAGTCTGAAAGGATGTCTCTTTTATTGATGGAAAACAAAAAGTGATTTCCTGCATATTTTTTTTTTTTAATGGGCCTAACCATGTAAACTTTTCACCCTAAACATTTCAGAATTACAAGGTGAAAATGGTTTTCATTTTAGTTGTTTTTAGAATTATTTCACTTAGTTATTAACCTATTAAGTTAATGTTACATCCAATGAATGTACGAGTTCAATTTAATTTGAGACATTTCAATATTTTCTTAGGACTTATGAAATTGGTTTGGCGGGGGGGGGTGAATGTCTTGTTAATGTAAATACCACGTCATTTCTACAGATTTTTAGAAATGAACATCAAACATACTTTAATCTTTAAAGAGAAAAGAAAAAAGGGGGTTAGTTTTATGTTATTAAAAAAAAATTCTCTTTTCATTTTTAGATAGTCTAATTTTTTTTATGTTAACATGTCGCTATGTTCGATTGATTGTTTATAAAAAATGTCAAATAACATTTTGTCAATTTATGACAAACTATTTCAAATATTATTTGTTTAAAGAGATAAATACATCTTTAGTTGCGGTACTATTTTCAATTAATTACGAGTTGAAAATATTTAAAAACAAAGATCTACTCGTATAATGTATGTATACTGCTGCAAGTGTATTTTTACTTTTTGTCAAATATCTGTACACATTACAAGAGGTTTTTTTTGTTGTTAAAGGTAATCTGAAAAAAAAAATAAATAAAATGAATTAAAACTCTATAACTAAATGTTTAGAAATTTAAAAACAATCTGGATCAGTAATTGTACTGGAATCTGAGGAAAATACAGGAATCATCCAATTACTAGAATATTCGAACGCTAAATGCTGCAATGCTGCATGTCTAGTGAGGAGCATAGATATACACCATGGATGGAATTGTAGAAATATTTAACTAAGAAAGACCAAGAAATTGGATGGCTCTCTAGGAGTCACCTCTTATCAAGGCCTGAAGGCCACTCGAGGATAAGGGTTATTGAGTGTACAGTAATCAATGGGATAATATTGTAATAATTGTTAGTGATAGAAATTTGGTAAATTGGATTACTTAAGGGGGCGGTTCATCAAGAATTTGTTTATGTTGGACTTGAAGACAACCAGGTTGTAGTAAGCTGGCAAACAGAAGAGAGTTGAAATAATCTCTTCTTGCATGCAAGGTTATGAGACTGCAAAAAATAATGTTCACTTTAGGCAAGAGACTGACCTCCTGGTCAGTAGTCTTCATGTCTAGTTATAAAATAGCCATCCATTTTCGAGTAGGCAGATTGTATGGTCTATCCCAAGTGAGACCAATATCTCTCTTTAGTAAGACTGGCACAGTGAGTCAGCTGGGGTTCTTCTATTGGTTTTGGAGACAGTTTGGGGTCTTAAGCTGATGGACTATTTCTGTTCGGTTTGGTTCTTCTTGATTTGCAAGTGATTCATTGGAGAAGCCTGACGTCATTGTAAACTTCAAAATAAATTTTTTTGTTTGTCATCTTGTTTTGAATTGTCATCTTGTTTTGAAGGAAAATCTTTTTGTTACAGCACTGACCAAGACCGCATGATTGACACTACGGCAGGCATCTAAATCAAGCACCAAACTTAGGCGCAGACAACAAGCTGATGATCACATCTTGTGCAACGCACAGACGCAGGTTCACATATGATGAATAGGAGCTGTACCTATTCAACATTGCCCTGGAATCGTTCTATTCTGATTTTTCCATTTTTGTTGTTTAACTGTTATTTTTAATTTTTTTGTTTTAATGGTAAATGGAAAATTAAATGTAATTATGATATTGTTTAATCATTGAATTATTAATTGAAACAAATTGTTTTCTAGGAGCATCATCATCAGTTATGAAACCCAAAATATATTTTTAATAACAGGAAAAAATAATAACTGAATGTGTTTTTGAAATTTTGCTCCTCTTTTAAAAGCAAGGAAGCAAATATATTTGTAACCAAAACATCTAAATTAAAATTTTTTATTTAAATAATCATTTAGTGGATCAGCATCCCTACTGCCATCTCTGATTTCGTCAGACCACTCCCGAGTTTCATTCTCACAGCCATGTATATCCTCTGGCTCTGATAACCATCCTATCGATATGCCTGAATTCCAAAGGCTGACCAACAAATTCTTACTCAAATCCAAAGGGGAAGCGACCATTTTTTTGAGGAATGCTATGCAATTTAGTGAACAAGAAATGTCATTGCGTCTTTTGTTTTACCGGAGTCTGCATTAAGCGAAAAGTTTAATCTGAAACCCGAATATGAAATGCTATTCTCATCTTCAACTGTTCGCACTAACCCGACCAGTCCTCCACCTGTGGATTTCTTAAGTGATCTTGACTGTCTGACCATTTGCAAACTCGCCTTTCTCATGTCTGTCCACATATTAAAAGCCAGAATGATCTGCATGTCAGAAGCCCTGGTCTCTGCCATTGTCTATTATCATCAAAAACTCTATCAATGCCTGGGAATGTCTCTTGGTGTTTGCCCCATAAGCACTAGGTCTGTATCCCATGAAAACAGACACCATTGTTCCGTGATATGAAAGTCAACATCCACTTTTCGTAATCTCTAGATTGGCACCTGAACACACTCGCTATCGACCTAATCTTTTGCCAACACAAGCCTACAGCAAATTTGAGAAGGGCTGTCAATACAAAATTGGTCCAAGATAACATTTCACCATCTGTTTGGCTCATTGCTTCGAATGATATTATGGCACGTCCAAATAGTGAAGTGCTGAAGATGCTGAAATTAAAGCATCTTCTGTCACCACCGGATACCATGGTTTTGTTTTCCTCCTATCAACTATCTGTACCAGTCAGCATGTCCTATGATGACATCCAAGCAGCCCCAAAGTCTTTTTTCCCTAGGAAGTAGTGTGGAAATTGACAGCTTCCAACCAGGACATTTGTTTGATTTGATATCCTTCGTGATAACTTAAGCAGATTATCGTCTCATGCCAAAAAAAATATCTGGTAATATTCTTCAGAGTGCAAGGGAGCTTCGATTTTCATCAAATCTAACTGCATTAAGGAAGAAGGATCATGGACTACAACTGATCACTGTTAGAAATGCTGTTCCTCCTCATCTTGCGTGGCCACACATCTGGTAATTCACACACTGGACCTCCTTGCAATGTTACCCATCCAATTTAATGTAAGAATCCCTCATGGAGATAAAGGCACGGTGCATTCTGGACTAACAACAATGGCAGCATGACCATTTGATGGTTAAGTTGGACATGAAAAATTCTTTGAGCCAATGAGATCTCTTCTTTTTGCCCTGAGAGTCAACAATATTGCCTGTTTGTTGACTACATGTTTGAACATCTAAGATCTTGACAACGCAACATTTTAGTGATAGTTGGCGGAAGTTAAGAACCTTTTGAATTATCATAACCCTTGCTACAATTTGGCTTCAAGTTAACCCTGCTAAGTCATCAATATTGACTGTTTGATCTCAATCACAACATGAAACCTCATGTCTTAAGATGTTTTTGTTTTTCAAATAAATAATTGATGCCAGTGCAACATTCTCAATGTTTTTACTTATGTCTGACCAATTTTTTCTTTTTCTTGTTTCAGGTGCCACAAGAGAAATGGGTTCTTCCCTCACAAGACTTTGCATGCGGCATCGGAGTATAGAAACCAAAATAAAAACATTAGCAAGGTAATTGACCCACCCACCCTACTCCCACTCCCTAGACTCTGCACCCTTAAAGTCTTTTTGCATCTCTTTCTAGTCTCCCTCCAATCGAAATGGATACTTCCCATCCAGTGAGTTCTATTGGTTAAGTGACAATTCTTTAGATGAAATTATTTGACAGTTAAGAATTTTTGTTTCCTTTGTCTTTTATTCAATTTAGCTTTTTTCCATTCACATAAAAATGTTCGTTGAATAAAACATATTTCCTTATACTAGATTTCTCCAACCAAAAATTTTT
Organism: Euprymna scolopes; assembly: GCF_053919585.1. NCBI lineage: Eukaryota > Metazoa > Mollusca > Cephalopoda > Sepiida > Sepiolidae > Euprymna > Euprymna scolopes. The sequence goes on from NC_136505.1 coordinate 11,134,508, forward strand.
TTATTACATCTTGAAATAAAAATGAATAAAACTACTAACATAGGTATATAGGTCGTTCTTTGCAAAACAAATCTGAAATTTATTTTTACCACATCAAAATAAATCACAATTTTGTAGAAAAATATAGTAGCCTAATATAAATTAACCTAGTAAAAAACAAAAAAAATTTGGATATTTTTTTTGTGAAAAACCCGACAGCCCAGCATATTAATGAATGTCTCTTTTTTTCTTTATCTGGAATTATCTTCACACTAGCAAAGTCTTGACTTTGACCTTGAAAAATTATGTGCACCATCCCTAGGTCGGTGACCATCATGTCCGGTTTGGTCATGATCGGTCCTGTGGTGTGGACTGTAAGAGAATATATATACATAGGCTATGACCTTTTTTTTTGTTTTTCTATTTTTTTATTATACATTTTAGGAAAATAAAAAGTATGTCAAGTGTAGTATTTGTTCTGTCAAAAATAGGTACAATAATATTGTTGAGTCTGCGTACGCACTGGGTATCTGTAGAATGGTAATGTTACAAACTCCTACATGGGTTTTGAAGATAGACACTCCCCTCCCATAACCATATATATTCTGAAACTACATTAACCAGAATAATTAGATAAGTATGTTCAGTTTGAAGAAAGGTGGTACCATAATATGGGACTTGCGTTTGCGTTAGACATCCATAAAATAGAAATATTTTTAAGCATGTCAACAATATACAACAGATGAAGAACATAATTGTGTAATTTCCACAGGTCCTGCTAGTATGATATTAATATACAGATAAAATTCTATTAAGTACTCCATCTGATAGTTCCCCAAATGCCCTCTTAATTTGCTTCATAACAGTTATTTTTAAATTCATTGAATTGCATTTAAAAATATTCCACACCATCACTATTTTCAACTTAATCTGACAATTTCAAAAATGAGATATTATTCTATTAGCAAAAAAGAATTTTTTTTTTTTTCTAAAATGAATTGATTTAGGTTGGGAAATCTACATTTATTGTAAATTTCAAATCAAAATTTTATATATTTGAAATTTAAAAAAAAAAAATGATAGAATTTGCACCAGACAAGGCATGAAGCTACTTCATGAAAGGAGCTAATCTTAATAATTAAAAGGGAGAGGGAAATAGAATAATTTTAAGACAAACTGAGCCTAAAAGAAAATCAACCACCAGCATTGAAAAGGTGAGTCAAAGGGTTACAAGGTTGGTTGACTCCCTCTAAACTTATTACCATGAAAATTAATTTAAAATGGTCTTAATTTAAGTTTAATTAAATCACTTCTATTTTTATCTTCGGTAAAGTAATTATATATATATATATATATATATATATATTTTTTTTTTTTTCATTATAACTAATGATTATATTATTAGTTTCGTCACTCTTTGTATTCCTTAAAATGCCAATGACTAAAGTCGGAGTGCAATACTCTATATGAGATACGAGTGTAGATTTTTTTGTTAAACATTATCATGTGCCAGTGTTCTTACTTATATCCATCCATATAAGATGATTCTTGAATTGATCTTATTGTGGAAAGAAAAAAGCATCTCAAACTGGAAAGTTTATTTTTAAAAAAAATGAAAAAACATCTAATTTTGTATAGAAAAGAAAAATGTATTATTTTGGAAATAGATTGGTGACAGAGGAAGAAGAGTTATCTGATGTTATTTAATTTCTAAATCATATCATCCAAAGCAATGAGCCAAACGAATGGTGAATGGATTCGTCTAAGAGTTTTTTTTTTTTTGTTTTTTTTTTACTTTTGTATCATGGAACAGTGATATATATATATATATATATATATATATATATATATATATATATATATATATATATTACACAAAACGTTTAGAATAGCCTACATAAATATAATTACATTTCTCAATTACTTGTACCTCATCGGAGCCAAAAGTGCAAAATTAATGATCATTAGGTTACCAGAAAGAGATAAACTATTAAGTCAAAGAGATGAAGTAGGGATTATTTGTAAACATTTCAAACAATTCACCTCAGATAATAACAACTAAGAGGCTATACTTCCCATCAATAAAACCTGAAAGATCACCATTAGATACTATAAACATGTTATCTAAATTAACACAGCAATAATAATCTCACTAAATAATAAATATTATTCAACTTCCTTTAATGCAGTTCATATATAATAAATAATTAAACAGCATATAATAGAATGTTCATAGTTGTGAATAGAATGTAGTAGGATTATAAATTTAATTGGTTATAATATCTACATGATTATGAATTTAATTGGTTATAATATCTACATGATTATAAATTTAATTGGTTATAATATCTACATGATTATAAATTTAATTGGTTATAATATCTACATGATTATAAATTTAATTGGTTATAATATCTACATGATTATGAATTAAATTGGTTATAATATCTACATGATTATGAATTTAATTGGTTATAATATCTACATGATTATAAATTTAATTGGTTATAATATCTACATGATTATAAATTTAATTGGTTATAATATCTACATGATTATAAATTTAATTGGTTATAATATCTACATGATTATAAATTAAATTGGTTATAATATCTACATGATTATGAATTAAATTGGTTATAATATCTACATGATTATGAATTAAATTGGTTATAATATCTACATGATTATAAATTTAATTGGTTATAATATCTACATGATTATAAATTTAATTGGTTATAATATCTACATGATTATAAATTTAATTGGTTATAATATCTACATGATTATAAATTTAATTGGTTATAATATCTACATGATTATAAATTTAATTGGTTATAATATCTACATGATTATAAATTTAATTGGTTATAATATCTACATGATTATAAATTTAATTGGTTATAATATCTACATGATTATAAATTTAATTGGTTATAATATCTACATGATTATAAATTTAATTGGTTATAATATCTACATGATTATAAATTAAATTGGTTATAATATCTACATGATTATAAATTAAATTGGTTATATCTACATGAAAAGGTTAATTAAAAAATAAGCAGTTGGGTGTTTTGAAGGCTGTAATATTTTATATATTTTTATTATGAATGTGGATTTGTGCATATTTGTGTTGATATAGTTGATATTTTTACATATATTTCTGCACATGTTTACAAAGTTTGCGTGTGTGTGTTACTCTGATGCATCTTTTTATTTTTACTTCAGTTAGTTTTAGCAGATTAAGGGAGCTAACTCTTCCTGGAGCTAACATTGGATTCTGTTATGATTTAAATTTATATCTGTTTCCTTTATGGCTGCTAGCTGTATTTAGTTACAGCTTGGTCTTCTAGGGATTTCTTCTAAATATTTTTGAAGATTCTTTATTATTAGACGAGTTGCTCCTTTTTTTTTCTTTGAAGATTGTAATGCTGGGTATGGGGCAGCCAAACCAGCTGGCAACATTCCCCTGCTTTTTATTGAAACCAACCGAGAGCTCTTTTTAGTATCCTCGCTGTTCCCTTAAGTGCAATTGTGTGTGTGTACTTGTATGATTATTAAATAAATTCTTAGTTGATAATGTTAAGAAATATATATATTAATGAAAAAAATTGGGAGGTTTGATAAATATTCTAAATCTATTATCTTTACTTATATATAAGGCACTTTGAATGTATGTGTGTTCGTTCTTTATGGACTCCAAAACAGCTGAACCGAACAAATCTAAGGAGTGTTTTTAGATAGGTTTTGTCTGGGAGTGTTCTTAGATAGGTTTTGTATCAGAATGCCTCTGATAAGTATCAAATATTGCTAATCAAAAAGATCTGATTAAAGAAGGAACAGTCCGATTTTGATCAAAATTAACACCTTTATACAGTCTAACTTCACAAGTGCATTTGAAAATTTTATTGCACAAGAAAAAGGGCTCAGTATATAAAATCAACAGTATGTTCTTAGATCAGACAGAAACACTTTAGAAAGTAATGTTTCTGTTCAGAGCATAATTGAACTATAATACTTGACTTTGGCATTTTAAACTTTAAATCAAACCATTATATTAAATAATTGTATAAAATCTAAAGTAGGTTCTCTACAATGTAATATAAGTCATCCTTGTTAGTTAAATTTAAGGTTAATATAAATTAAATAAATAGTTTTAAATTTAATTAATAGTAACCAATAAATAAAGCTAACAAAGTTTCAAGAAAAAACTAAGTAAAGAAGCTAAGTTTTTGTCTGGTTTCTTAAAATTGTAATATTTTTTGATACTCTAATACCTTGCATGGTTTTATCTAGTTGATCGTGTATATAAATGTAAATATGCGTGTTATGAATGATATATCGTAAGCAGTAATGCCTTGCAGAAAATTATAGCCGAAGACGTGTGTGTGTGTGGTATATGAATGACAGAAAGCAGTGGGAGAAATAAGAATACTCACAGCTGACTTGACATAAGCATTTTGGGTTTGTTTTACTGTACACATAGATTCGAAAAAAAGTTGTAAAAATACAAATATATAACAAATGTTATCAAAAGCACTGTAAGTTACTTTTCTACTTAACTGGATAAGTTTCTAGCACTTTTATTTAATGTAAAATATTTATTTGATTCGAAAAACGAGTAATGTCGAAGGTTGCCAGAGAACAAAAAAAGATGGCCGTGATGTCTTTGAAGATTTGATAATCGCTTCAAAATAAGAAATAAAACAAAATGGTGTTAGAAACACACACAGTAAATGTCACTAACATTTACTGTGTGTGTTACATCTATCAGTTTTAGTTCGATATTACATGAGTTTGTGTTTCAGAACTCTAATGGACAGAAGTAATATTTCTCCATCTTCGTTTACTCAGGTTCAAAGTCATTCTTTAAATGGCACCTGCCAGCATCTGTCTTGTCGTATTCTCTTGTCTTGCAATCACACTAGCGCTTGTTGCTCTCTGTACTCCAATAGTATATTACCAAGTTTTGTAACAATCTCAATAGCTTAATCATCCATATCTACACATCTGGTTCTTATCTGTCTCCATTTACACATAAACTTTCCGCAATCAATTGTGGTGTCAGCATATCATAATTATTAATGCCTTGCAGAAAACTATGCCTGGAGATGAATATGTGTAGCACATGAATGAAATGTGGATACTCACAGTTGACTTGACATAGACATTTTATTTACAAGAGGGCAACACATAGGATGATACAAATCACATCTATCAGTCTCAGGCCGCTATTATTTGAGTTTGTGTGTTACAACTATCACGGACAGAAATAATATATCTTCATCTTCATTTGCCCACATTCAAAAGCATCATTTTTAGTTGGCGCCTGTCAGCGTCTGTCTCGTACTGTTGATGCATTTCCATGCAAGAACTCACATAACTGGTAAGAGAGAGGAAGTAACTGCCTGAAAGCTAAAAAGAATGAGCTTCTCTTGATCGTAGTTTTATCATCCTAACAATGTCAATAGTGGACCCAAGGTTAGGACCACGGAAGGAAAACACTGATTAGGTGTAAGAAATATATATTAACTGAAAAGGTTACAAGGATAGGATAAAGGGTAATCAGAGCTTACTTTCCGGTGGTGTCTAATATGAGTACTTATACGCTCTTCACACCAATAGTACACCTACTGATCCTACAGTATTGCGATAATGCTCCCTGAGAGTGTTATCTCACATTGTAATATAGTACTGGAAGAATCCATGATGCAGGTAAGTTTCGGTCTCACAACAATATATTTCTGTAAATCTGTGTGTGTTTGTTCATTTAGAACTTGTCTATATGTCTGTTATTTGTGTGCTTACTCAAAAACGTATCCAATGTAATATATATTCAAAATTTTTTAATAAGTCAATGTTTAGTTGGCAGTTGTATACATGGCACATATCTATATATGCTATTTGTTCTCATTATCTTTTGACCCCGATGAGGTGCTAATACTACTAAAATGTAATTGCGTTTATGTAGGTTGTTTGAAACTTTTATTGTGTGTTTATGAAGTCCTCCCTCGCATTGAGTATCTTTGAATAAATTACTACTTTTAAGTTCATTTTGTGAAGATATTTGAATTTGTTTAATTATATTAATATTGGAATCAGAATCGGGAATCGAAAAAAATCATAACGTTTCTCTTTATTATAGAGTAGAGGATTATTAAAGTTTTGTTTTAAAATGTTTGACTTGAAATAATATTTGTAACCATACAATCATTCTATTTGTCCCCCCCCCTCTGATAAAATAAAGAAAATATCATTGTCAGTTTAAATGTATAAATAATTTGAATACTAAATATGGCATCATCATGTTGACACACCGGTTCTCATTAGATCACCAAAGTTGAGCAACATTGAGCCTGGTCAATGCAAGATGGATGACCAATTTGGGAATTCCAGCGCTGTATGTAGGAGAATGTCAACACCTCCTTGCAAGAATTGCAAAAACCTAACTTCGTCATTTCTCTTAATAGGGATATGCATGTGACTGGGGATTGCTTGTGAATTTCATACTCCCAAGGAACTTCCTTTGGAGGAAACCGATTAAATCCAAATAATAATAATAATAAATTTGTATGAGGGGTGTGCAATAAGTAATGCCCCTGACCCACTTCCCATAGTAGTAGAGCAACGAAACTTGGCACAGTTATTAGTCTTTCTCTACATAGGAGCCACTCAGTTATGCATTTCTCCCATCGTTTGATGCAGCTCTTGAGACCGTTTTTGTAGAACACCCCAGGTTGGTCCTCCAACCACGACGTGACTTCAGAAATCGAGGTTGCATCATCTGGGAAATGCTTTCCTTTCAAAAACAACTTCATGGCTGGGAAGAGATGAAAGTCAGAGGGTGTAAGGTCAGGAAAGTAGGGAGGATGGGGAAGGATTTCATAACCACACGCCCGTGTTTGTGATCTGGCCATATGCGAGTTGTGGACCGGAGCGTTGTCCTGCAGAAGGAGGGTACCTTTGCTGATCTTGCCCCGCCTCTTGATTTTGATAGCTTCCCTTAATTTCCTCCAAAGGAAAGCATAATAGGCTCCTGTAATTGTGGTACCCTTTGCCAGGAAATCTGTCATCACTACTCCGTCCTGGTCCCAGAAGACTGTGAGCATGACCTTGCCAGCGGAGGGCTGCACCGTTGCCTTCTTTGGAGGTGGTGAGTCCAAGTGCTTCCACTGCATTGACTGTGCTTTGGTCTCTGGATCATAGTGATGGACTCAGGTTTCATCCTGTGTAATCAGTCTTTTGAAAACTTTTGACTCCTCTTCTTGGCACGTCTCCAAATTTATCCTCGAGCACTCGACGCATTCTCGCTTCTGGAATGGTGTGAGCAACCTGGGAATCCATCTGGCAGACACCTTATGCATATGCAAATGGTCGTGAATGATAGTTTCCACAGACCCTGTACTAATCTTAACATCTTGGGCTATTTGGCGAATAGTAATGCGTCGATCTTCCAAAATAGCAGCCTCAACTTGCCGGACAGATGTTTCACTAATGGCAGAAAGTGGGCGACCAGCTCTGGGAGCTGTTTCCACAGACTTCCGGCCATGTTTGAATTCACGATGCCAGCGTTTTACAAAGTCGTATGATGGGGCATTATTGCCATAAGTTTCTTTCATTTCATCAAAAGTCTCCTGTGGTGTGCGTCCTTTCAAATACAAAAACCGGATCACTGCTCAACATTCAACAGGCTCCATTTCACACCTGACTCAGTTCAAACATCTGTAAAACAGAAACCACAATTAGTTCAGAGCTGTAATTTACCACATAACCCGTAGAGATATAAATCATTGCACATGCAAAATTTCAGCTAGATTAGACAACTGGAAGTGGGTCAGGGGCATTACTTATTGCACGCCCCTTGTATATCATAAAAACCAACTATTGTACAAAACCTTATACAGACACGGTCAATGAAGAAATTTGATATTATATATTGTTGTGGAAAGTACAATTCAGTATTTAGTCCAAACAAAATATATGAAAAAGAAAAGCAAATTCAACAAATAGTGCTTACATGTCGATCTGACTAAGTGTGCCTAGCTTGTGCATAATACTGAGATATATCTTTTAGTCTTTATCGTAACTTTATAGTAAGTGGAAGAGTCCATTATTATCTGTTATATATATATATATATATATATATATATATATATATATATATACTAGCAGGGAGATCTGACGTTTTCCGGTATTGAATAAGGATCAACAAATGTTCTCCCTCCCCCCTCTCATACTTTTATTGTCATCGAAATTGATGAAATCTCACATTCTTTAATCAAATCGATTGATTGCCTCATCTAGTTAGGGAGCCTGCCTCCTCTGCAGTATACCAGAAGGAAGCTTCACGTGCCTCCCTGCAGTGACCGGTCTACAATACATTGTAGTCTATATTGCACTGTAGAGAATCTGCTGTTGATTTTATAAAATTTTGTAAATAATGGTTTCACTTAAAGCTTAAAAAGTCAAGTATCATGGTTCAATTGTGTTCCACCCCTGTCTTTTCAAAGAAACAACAGTTAATTTTATGAAATTATTTTTACATAATGACTTGAATTCAAACATACAAAAATCAATTATCATGGTTCAATTGCACTCTAAAAAGAAACATTCATTTCAAATGCACCCCTGTTTTATAAAAGAATCTGTAGTTGATTTTATAGGCTGGGCCTTTCTGCTTGTGTGGTGATAAAATTTCTCAACTGCACTTGTGAGGTTAGGTTGTATAAAAGTGTTAACTTTGGTCACAATCAGACTTCCTTCTTTAATCGGAGTTTTTCATTTATTGATATTTGATACTCATCAGATGCATTTCGATGTGAAACCTATGTAAGAACACTCCCAGACACATCAAGTACCTTCATGTGAAATTTTTTAAAAATCGGTCTAGCTGTTTCCAAGTCCATAGTGAACAAACTTGCGTATACACACACAGTTCCTTTTATATAATAGTAGAGATATATACTGACAGGTAAAAGTAATGTCATACTCTGATTTATTGTCGGTCTCAGCACGAAGAAAAGCAAACCTGTGTTTCTAAAAAAATTCAAAAGCATACTTGAAACAATGTTTCAGTAAGTGTAGCCTTCAACAGTCATCAGGCATGTTTTTATCTTGGAAAAGAATTAAATTAAAATTTCAGAGATGGAAAGGAGATAATCCCTTGTTGATCTTTATTAGAGGTGCCTCCCTTTGCCAACCATTTTTTTTTTTTTTTCACACATATGAAACCATGGCCAAAAAATAGAACAACTTTCAGAATATGAAAATATCTGCAGAGCCAGTAACTTTTCTCCTCTCTTTTCTAAGATAGCAGCCGACATGCCGGACGACAGTTGAAGGCTAATCTGATCGAAACATTACACAAATAACACTGAAGATGAGAACAATAGTCCGATTGAAACAAGTAATATAAAAAATTAACCCTCATCTAAAAGATTCAGAACTGTAATACTTGAAACAAATTCAAATAGTATAAAAGAAAAGAGTAGAAAATGGATCTTTTGTTTACTTTCAGCAATCTTGTAACTCTCACTTCACTTATTTTGTTCTTTAGTCCTCACATTCTAGGAATGATGTTTTTGACAAAGGGGGAAAAGTTGTTGTTTCCTGTCTTGGAATCTATCCGTATAACGTTTATCATTGGCTAATTTTTTATCTTAGAAGTGGTATGTTTTTCTTTTTTTTTTTTTTTTACATAAAGTGGCTTCATGTCTTGTCTGGAGTAACATTGTTGTCAGATACACCATTAAAATGAAATTTCATGCAAAAAGTTCTCAAACGCCTATGGAAAGCAACTCCAAAAAAAAAACGGCAAACTGGGAATTGACACGTTTTAAACAAGATTTGAATCTTTTAGATTAGAGTGCTGTTTTCATGGACATTTGATTATTTTAATCTATTTATTCCTCAATTTCAAATTTTGAAATGTCTTAATGATTTTGATATTGAGTTTAATTTTTGCTCTGAAATTTCATTCCCATAAAAATCAAGCTTAACTATAGAAGTTTTTTTTTTTATATTACACACATATTACAGGGTTCACACAAGCTTGAAAAGTCCTTGAATTTGGCCTTTTGCCTTAAAAAGGCCTTATTTTTATTATTACCTTGGAAAATCCTTGAAAATATTGAATGTCTTAGAAAGGCTTTGAAAATCGTATTTATGTTCAGTAAAAAATTGTGTTGTAATATAAAAAATAAAATCAAAATACTATTAAATTATTTTTTTGTATTAAAAAAAAATACCATTATACTATTTTGTTAAATATTGAAACTAAAATTGAAATAGATAGATTTGAAATTCCATCATATGATTGTGAATACAAGATTTACATAACTAGCTGATATTTTCCATTTAATAACATCGAATACTTTTGTGATAAAGGGGTGTAACTCCACAATACTGGAAATCCAAAATTTAAAAGTAAGGCCAATACAGCGTACACCAATCTACAATGGGTAAAATAACATTTAATCTCGTTAGGTTGGCCAAATAAAAGTGGGTCAGGAAATGTAAATATGATTGTCGATGGGCAAATTGTTGTATGTGCAAATAAAAATGACTTATTGTCAATTAATTTTTTTTTGGTTTATTATATCATTGTTTATATATGAAATGTTTTGAAAATTTGAATTTTGTCTGGAGAAAGCTTTAAAAAACTTTGAAAAGCCTTAAAATTCCTTGAAAATGGACATTGAAAATTTGTGCAAACCCTGTATTATACAATAGTATCAATTTATAGCATAATAGCACAACATCAGTCAGAATTCCACATAAAATGTAAAAAAAAAAAATATGTAAATTCAACATGATATACAGGATTTTCTACCAAAAAAGAAAATGCCACTCACGTATACATTAATAAAATTTGCAACACAACCATGCCTAGTACAACTGAACGTCAGTCTATACATGACTTGTCCATCAAGTTGCAGCCATGAATGTCCAATGCTGATTAAAACAGGCAAAATTTTCAGTCCTTTTTGTTGTATACCCATGGGGATGTGTATATATTCTGTACATATTTATACTTGCATGTAGCGGGCGTCATTAAATGTGCATTTGTTCTTTATACATGTATTTACGTGTGATCGCCTAGTTTTCAAAATGTCACAAAACAACTTATCTGGTATATGTTTACATGTAACGAAAGATAAGGGACGGAGTAAATATCTTTTTCTCTTGCCAGACAAAGGAAGAAATACCTTCAACAAAAGGGACAAATACCATTCTGTGGGATTACAATATTTGGCCAATTAGGGAACACACTTAGCCCACCTTTAATCTTGTTGGACAGAAAACTGCAATAAAAATTCTATCACGAACAACAAAACTGTGGTTCATTTTCAGCAACTTTTATTCCAAAATGTTGTTCCCATCTCGGAAAGGTTGAACTCTGATACAGTCCTATCTACATCTTAATTATTGATTTTGCCCTTGCTGGATGCCATCCCATCTGTCAACTATCTCTATTGGCCACCCGCTACAGACTGAAACAGAGGGTGTTTATCTGATGCGCAACAGATACTACACCTAAACTGCGCAAGCAAGTTAGGAGCCATGGTGGAAAGTTCTGTACCGAAGGATAAAGCACTGAGGCCCCGACTAGTCATCATCAAGGCTGACAGACTGCATGATGATGATGATGACAGATTCAATGCACTAATTTTCCAAGGTGTCTCTAAACTCATATCATGTATCTACATAACTGCCTGGTCTTTTGTCACGTATCTTTGTTTATTAAAACCAAACATTCCAATCCTATTTATTAAACATTCTTCTAAATATTTTATTGTTTTACGTATTTATGGCTTAATTATTTCTACGTTAAAATCCAGTTCTAATTCAAAACAGTATTCCATTAACAAAGCACTTTGTTATTTCTATAACATTGTCACCAGTTCAAATGTCAGTCACTCACCTCTCTACCCAGGACATCTGGTATTGTTTGGGCCATAATGTAATACTTAGACACATTGTTCTCTTGGCATTGGTCTGATTTTTTTTGTCATGGACCTCTTCAGTTCAGGAATGGTTTTTAGAATTTTTTGGTAGACATTATCTTTGAGATAACCCCATAAAAATTTTCTGGTGTAACGGCCATTCAAGATCACACCTATTACTAATTAACCAATTACTAAAGTGTCCCCACATATCATTGAACAGCGCTAAGACTGTTGGACATGACTTGGTAGACAGGTCAGACATAGACTGGTTTGATTGGAGAAAGGATTGTAAATTTTATTAACGATTCTGTGGTTGCCAGTTATTGGCGAGGGCACACTGTTGTAACTAGTAGTCTATAGGCAAAACACTCGATATACTTACGTAGTCTTTGAAGTTTATCATTTATTTGAAAGTCAAAAATGTTCACATTTTACGATTCTTGCAAAGACTGTTTCCAGTGATATTATTGTTAAAAGGAATAAACTCTGACGTAGTGATCTCCCTTAACGGCTTCACTAAAACTTTATTTTTATGATTTTTAATTGTTTCCATCTCTGTATTAAAATAACTGTTAAACAAAATATTGTGTGCGTTTCTTGCCTAAACGTAACACATTTAATTGTTAGTATTAATTGAATGGTTATTGAGAGCAAAAATTAATTCCAAACAAAATTTTGTAAACATATTTTAATAATATTTCTCTAAACAATACCAAACACTAAATACAATTATTTTTCCATAAATTGATAGTAAAGATAATTTTTTTTTTGTTTTCATTGAATATGTTTTACTAAGTTGCTAAGCTAAAGATGTATTAAAGAAATCCTGATGAAATAATTTTATACAAACTTAACATAGTTTCCCAGTTACAATTTTTTTCTAATTATTTAAAATTGTAACTTTGTATGAAACCAAAATTAGTTAGCGCTTAATAGATTACAGTTAACTAGTTTTAACTATAAAACTTGTTACATTTTTTACAATTTACTGGATAAGCTTCGGGCCATTATACTTTGTTTTTTCTTTTCATTTGTCTTCTTTTTCTCCTGTTTTCATTGTTGCTGCTTCATCTACTCCTCCCACTACTTTTCATCTCATTCAAACATCCTCCCACTATCTAAAGCATGTGATGTACAAACACACAAACTTGGTATAAACTTTTTCTTTAAGATATTAACAACTTTTTCTTGTGAGGGTAACTCAGAAAGTTTACATCAACAAACTCGAAACTCTACAAGAATTAAAGGAGAACATCAATATGAAAGGAAATTAAATTGTAATTGATTGATCCAGCAATCTGTCATGGATAATGTTTTGGAAAAGTCACGAATTTGTGGAATCCATTTGAAAGATGTTAATTTTCATAAATATATATATGTTTTATTTTTTTTTTTTCCCATTTTATCTGTTTGGCTACACATGTTTCCGATGTTGGACCATGTTTACGATCCAACAACTTCGTCAGACCTCGTAGACTTTTGCGAGGCCTGACGAAGCTGTTGGATTGTAAATATGTTAAAATTCCATGAAGATACCGTTCAAATAAAGAATCTATTAAAACTAAAAATCCCTTCGTGATTTCTTGGCTACCATATATGATAAACGGTCCTCATAAGTAATCCAATTCTGTTAATTTTATTGATCGGTGTCAATCCATTCCATCTTTTGTTTTCCTGTTTTTGTTTTTTTTGGGCCTTGATAAATGGTCTTTCATTATTTGTATGTGTTGCCTTTTCCTCTAGAAAAGTTGAAAACATTCGGTACTTAAGAAAGTCTACAGGACTGACACCATAATATTTGGTTTCACATGCTGGAATGTGATGGATGGATTTTAGAAATTGACTTCCAAATTAACCTATCTCTAACCAGATCTTTATTTATCCCTCTTTTTATCAGCTTGCCATCCTCATCATTTCCTTCCATATTTTCATTGACATTCACCTGCCAACTGACCCTGCTATCTCAACTGCTCTGCATTTATTAGTATGAGAATTGTTATGTTTTTCAATGTTATCAAACCAACAGTCGTGTTCTGAACATCTCTCCCCATATTGTCCCGATTTATTCAGCCTCTAAGGTCAAACCTATGAAGTAATTTAAAAAAAAAAGCTACTGATGACCAATTAAGATGTTTTTTTTTTTAATGAAATTTTCTTAAAGAAAAATTACATTTTACTTTACGCTTGAGTTTTTTTTTTTTTTAGTTCAGATCTTTGACTTTTCCTCTTGTTACTAAAAATTTTTGACTTTGCTTCTCTGTAAATTTCATTTCTTGTTTTATTTATCTCCTTAAAGTACGATAACAGAAAACTTGGTGGCACCTCTACAAGAGAAAATGGAAGAATGGAAACGAAATGTTGCTCAAATGGATAAAGATCATGCCAAAGGTATTTAAAACTTGTTTCACATTTTTTTTTTTTTTTTTTTATGTCAACGTCTTTCCCAGCTGCATCCAGGAGTGAGGCCTTAATTTGGGAGCTTGGGGAGTGTGAGATTAACCCGTAGTTGTTCTAGACTAGGTAGTTGTACCTGTTGTCAGAATCCTTGTGCCAAACATTGGTGATCAGAACCATAGTCAAATGGCAAAAATGGTGAACAGAACCTTGTGGCTTAACGAATAAAGTTCTAAATAAAATTCAGCTGTAAGCGACACTCTTTTAGAGGTTGAAGATTCAATATAATATTTTGGCAAATATTTGATAATTATTGAATTCTTCAGTAGTCATTTTATCTTTTTGCTTCAGGATCTAAAAAGGAAAAAGTTACCTCTTTTTTAAATTGTGTTGATATTTGACCTCGTATTTGATTCTAACATGCATTGCTAATGATTGATCTTTCTCAACCAATCAGAGCCTCTGATATTATCTCTCTCCTCCTTGTTTATATGGTGCTTGGTATAACCTTAAGACATCTAGTGGTGAGGCCCTATTTAAAGGCCGTGAGGAATACGAAGTTGCCCCTTAGTTACCATTGCTCCAGGTCCAATTTGACCCCAGAGTGATGATACCTCTTAGGGCATCTGGTGCTACCAGATCAGGTTATCTGAAGATACTGACTTCCTAACCAAAACTGCACCAAACATTGTTTTTTGTTTTTATCTATTCTTTTACAAAGTCAAAAACAAAAATATTTTACTTCTACGAAACAACCAAACCAAACACCATAAATAAATATCCACAGATATAAAAAACTTGCAGCATAAAAACGTTTGCCAAAATTACTGGATTTTGCATTAAATAACCTAAAAGTGTTAATAGCTGTTAAATAACCAATCCTTTTTTATATGTCTCGGCAAGTAATATTTTTATACGTCTCGTCAAGTAATATTTTTATACGTCTCGTCAAGTAATATTTTTATACGTCTCGTCAAGTAATATTTTTATACGTCTCGTCAAGTAATATTTTTATACGTCTCGTCAAGTAATATTTTTATACGTCTCGTCAAGTAATATTTTTATACGTCTCGTCAAGTAATATTTTTATACGTCTCGTCAAGTAATATTTTTATACGTCTCGTCAACTAATATTTAAACCTAACATTGTTGTAGTTTTTCTCTCTCATATAAGCAGAAAAAAATTCACAATCAAATCAAATCCACTACAGAAATGTAACCAGTCAAGTGTAATCGAATTGAGCTTCACTAGTCACTGCGGAGTAGAGTATACCCTCTTTACCAATATGCCCAGGCGTTTCATCATTAAGCATCACACACATGTCCAGGGTCATCAGTACCACAGATGCCTATGGCACCACAGGAACAGTCAGTCATCATCACTACAATCGCATCCAGGATAATCAATGATACAAGAGTCATTCCAAAAGTAAAACCTCCATTTTTTTTTTTTTTAACTCAGAAAGTTGAACAGTTATAAAGATGGGAGTGGTACCATTAAAGCGAGTGACCTTTTGTGGTCCAGAATTTTATTTTTCTGCATAGTCATCACTATTCTCAAAACATTTTTGCCAGGAATTCAATAATGCATCTCTGCTTTTATAGTCTCACACCATCAATATCTGCAACATAGAGATGCAACTTTCAGGTCATGAATGCATATTTAACGTGTGCATCGCCCCAGTTCAGGCATGGATATGACGTGAAAAATAGTTACACCCTCTTAGAAGACATTTATTTTGAAAAGAATTTCAAGATATATTAGAAAACTTTAAATGCCATGAAATGATGAAATCATTTTTAATTTACTTAGCGAAATATCAGAATTCAACATCGACAAAGTAAATATTGGACAGCACATACATTTGAATTTTTCTTCTCCAGGAATTACCTCCTCCATTATAACAACAAAATGAAGATAAAGATAAAGAGAAAAAAAATACGGACTGGACATAAAACCCTGATGAAGCTAATTTTACTTAGCGAAATATCGGAATTGAACACAAACAAAGTAAATTAAAAATGATTTTATCATTTCATGACATTTAAAGTTTTCTAATTTATCTTTAAATAGTATATTTTTTTAAATATTAAAATACTATTAAAATGCTTAACAAAATATATTATTCAATTGGAATTCATTATTGAGATGAGTTTTATTTATTTTATTGCGGACTATTTTATCCTCATCTTTTTTTTTTTTTTTTTTCACAACGTTTCAGCCAATTATTCCTCTGGCCTTCGTAAGGTGGTAACTGCGACGGAATAGGAGATTCAGAGTGCCTATCCTATCGCGGTTACCACCTGATGAAGGCAGACAGAGGAATAGTGGGCCGAAACGTCGTGGAACAACAACTAAAAAATAACAAAAAAAGATGATGATAATCGTCCGCAATAAAATAAATTAATTTAAAAAGTACTTTATGGATGTAGGCAAAGTGAAATTCAAAATCGAAATCAGTACTATTATAATATTTATAAAATATTAGTTTTTTTGTTTTATTATATCATTGTTTATATACCAAATTTTGTTGATACAACTTAAATTTTGTCTGAAGACAGTCTTGAAAATCTGTATGAAATCTGGTTTTTGTTTTTTTAAGTTTGATTAATTCCAAACTGGGCATATTTTCATTGAGACACTAGTGTGGAGTAGAGACCAGATTTATAGAGGCATCCTAAGTGGGCAGTTGAGCAGCAAGATGTTTTTCATATTATATTTGTTGACAACACCACATTCTGTAGCAGGCATGAGGAGAAACCAATGAACATATTCAAGACAATGGCAGAAAACCTAGAGGAAGACCTCCAGTCTGTAATGGAATGGGGGATAAAAATGGATGGTAACATTCAACGCTGCTAAGACTAAGCTCGTTTCCTTTAATAATTATAAGAAACCTTTTCAATCACCAATAGCTATGGCTAAAGTATTTTGTTCAAACTCTTCGGCTTAACGTTCATGAGGAACATGAGTTGGAACAGATACGAGGGCTTTACCAAGGCTGCTGTGAGGAAGGTGGCTCTCTCTACCATGATAGAAAGTTACTTATGCCTGAAAGTATCCTATACCTCTACAAGGCCACCATTTACCCATGTGTGGTGTATTTTTATCACTGCTATTAGTCTCTCACTCCTGGACAGGGATCAAAAGAGTCGCCAACCTGATAAGTCCTGAACTGTCATCTAAGCTTCAACCTCTGTTCCATCAACGAAATGTTGCATCCCTCTGCCTATTTTACAATTATTTTAATGATGGATGCTTCAACGAACTACAAGCGCTTGTACCCCTTCGACGTAAATACCCCCAACATGGAGCAAAGCCCCACCCCTACACAGTAGAAATCCTAAGATGTCAGGAAACCTTCTACTCTAATAGTTTCTCTCTCAAAACTGCTAGACTTTGGAATTCCCTTCCGGGTTCCCGTTTCCCCAGTTATACTGACATGCAGAAGTTCAAGTATCATGTAAAAAGGCATCTTGCTGCTCAACTCCCTAGATAGTATCCCTGCAACTTATGTCCCTGATAGTAGCCCCTTACATGCACTGTGCCTTGTTTAGGGTGAAAATGTAATAATAAAAAAATTACATTTTAATTTCTGCATGTTGGTACAGTAAGGAAAACAGGGAACAGAAGCACATCAAGTCAGCACCGAACATCACCAGATCTCTACATATCACTGTATAAGTAGGATTTATAATGTAACCCGGTGCACTGGTGTAAGACACTGTTATATACAGACCAACCACTTTTTGTTGCAATAATGGTGGTATGGGCTGCTGAGCAGATGTGATAAACAGGTTTCTCATTTTGAAGCAAATTACGTCAATTCTTCTACATACATTCTATTAGATTTTGTATTAATCGTTTTTTTCTTTTTTCTTTTTTATTTCCAGAATATAAAAAAGCAAGTCAAGAAATAAAGAAATGTGCGGCGGACACGATACGATTACAGAAAAAGGTCAAGAAAGGTAACAGTGTTTGAATTGTTAGTTTATGTTTAATGAAACCAGTTTCACTGCGTTATGTGGAGAAAAGAGGTTCTAAAGTAACAGGACTGGTGACTTGAGCAATTTTTAATTCTAAACCACAACCTACATGGTTCTCCCCCGTTCAAAGTATTCAGAAGTCCAAGTTAAAATTTTCCTTCCTTCTCTGCCACACATCAATGCAATGCTGGAAAGATTTTGCTGGGATGCACCTTAACTCATCACAACCTTCTTAATGCCGTTAAAACAAATCCTTCAGCTTTAGAGATGGTGGTGGTGGTTGGGGGATCACATGGTCAAAGTTGTTCTAGTATGGTGATGTTCTTCTCGGCCATGAATTGCTCAAAGCATTGTGAGCAGGTGCAGTGTCATGGTGAAGAAGACATGTAAACAAAAGCATGTGAAAACAAAATGCAATTGTTATACAAAGCTAAGATTAGTTTTATATTTCAGATATATCATGTTAGACGATAACATTATCCGTTTATCGCTTTCACACATTACATCCAGTCCCGTTACTTTACAAACGTGTGTGTGTATATATATATATATATATATATATATATATATATATACTTTTGTCTCGGAGTTGTTTGGTGGGCTTCCACTATTCAACGAAACATGTGTGAGACATACTTTATAAAAATATGAATAAAATATTGAGTGAGAATAAAATACATCTACTGCATTTGGAATGTTGACTAAAAATATATATATATATATTCAAGTTAGTTTAGGGTCTATATATATATAGTCATCCACATACAGTACTGTTTCGCTGTTTCACAGCTCATCAGTGCAGCTAGACAGGCAACTACCTCAAGCCAGGATTGAAACTCGACCGCCTGTACGACAGTCAAGGCTCTTAACCATTACGCTAATCGGTGGCTGCTGTGCTAGTCGTGAATAAACGATGTTTTGACATCGCCCAAAATACCTAAACTCGATTTGTTTATACAAAGAGCATCGCTTATACGCTAATGGTAATTCGTGTATCACTTCTCAATATGCTCAACTCAAGATGAAGAGCATATATATATATATATATATATATATGAAATATTAATTATAAATAATTATATAACTAGCTGTACTTACACATCACAGACTAAGGTTCATTAATGTCATTTTAATTTTATATTTTTTAAAAATGAATATGTAAATGATAAAAATATGAGAAGGTAGCTCAAAATCTAAGGGAAGTACATAATTTTTTACCTTTTGACTTAATAAGAGGAATTATTCCCTTACATTTTTAGCCTAAAATTGTCGGTCAACACTAATCTTTGTTGCCAAAATAATTGTTTTCAGAAAGAAATAGGAACAAATTACATTGTTTTTTTTTTTGTTTTTTTTTTTTAATGTAATCACATTCTGTAAAAAAAAAATAAAAAAATGGCGAGAAAATGATTAGTTATTATCGTTTATTGATTTGTCATATGCATTGTTATTTAGGTTTAACATAAAATAAATCTGACAATGATTTTAAAAATTAGTTTTTTGTAAACTGACCTCATAAAGGAACCCAAAATGCACCAGCGAAAAGTTTTTACCTTCTAATTTAATGTGAAATATGACAGCTTAAAATAAATTTAAGCAAATTTCAACAAAATTAAATTCAATTTTTTGGGATAACCTAATTTGCCATTGCAATTTTCTGATGCTTTGGGATAACCCAATTTTCCACTGTAATTTTCTGATGCTTTGGGATAACCCCATTTTCTGATGCTTTGGGATAACCCCATTTTCTGATGCTTTGGGATAACCCCATTTTCTGATGCTTTGGGACAACCCCATTTTCTGATGCTTTGGGACAACCCCATTTTCTGATGCTTTGGGACAACCCCATTTTCTGATGCTTTGGGATAACCCAATTTCCGCTGCAATTTTCTGATGCTTTAGGATAACTCAATTTCCACTGCAATTTTCTGATGCGTTGGGATAACCCAATTTCTACTGCAATTTTCTGATGCGTTGGGATAACCCAATTTCTACTGCAATTTTCTGATGCGTTGGGATAACCCAATTTTCTGATGCGTTGGGATAACCCAATTTACTGATGCGTTGGGATAACCCAATTTTCTGATGCGTTGGGATAACCCAATTTTCTGATGCGTTGGGATAACCCAATTTTCCACTGCAATTCTATGCAAAAGCTTATCCATTTTGAAGAATTATTTATGCACATTAATTTCCAAATTCATGTTTGGAAAACTTGTGAAAATGAAGAATTATTTATGCACATTAATTTCCAAATTCATGTTTGGAAAACTTGTGAAAATGAAGAATTATTATACTTTGATCCGCCATTGTTTAATGAAGGGAGACAGCCTTATTCGAATTATTGATATCAAAATTATCCTTGTAATTTGTAGCAATTTTCTAATTAAAATTGCTAAAGATGGTAAAAAAAATAATTTCTTTATGAAAATAACTATTTGATCACTTTACATAATTTCATTTCGTGATGAGTATATACATCAACGTAGTTTTTTAAAAATAGGTTTAATTCTAGGTAAGCACCTAAACTTTTTCATTCAAAAGATGGATCTCTTGTGAAATTGTTGTGAAGATTTATCTGCTAGTTCTTGCGTGAAGTTTTTCATGGGTGGACAAACTAACTCCGGATAAAACTAACCACTTTGAAATAGATTTATGTTTAGCAAAATAATTGCAAAAACTGATGGGGGGGGGGGCTTATTAACAAAGGTCTTTTGATTTTTTTCCCAAAAGAGTTCTCAAATAAAAAAGGTGTGCATAATTAGTCTATTGGTCCATAGAATTGGTTGTTGCAGAGTTCAAACCTTATAGGATCTGTGTGGGTCAATTATGTGCTAATACTATTCAGGGAAAGGTATGAGCCCACAGTATATAATAAATCATTTATAATAGGTATTGTGATACTTGTTTATTTGGGTGATCTTTTAAACCATCTCATTTCAGGTGAAAACATATGTTGTAGAAAAGTTAGTATAAATTGCAAAAATTACCAAAAAAAAATACAGTAGAAAAATATAAGTAAAAATGGAATTTATCAAGTTTTATTGTATGTTGAGTTGTACGACCAATTCAGTTTGACAAACAAGAGAGATAATCCTTGACTTAAATTATCTTAAGAATCGACCACCTTTAAACATACTGTCTAGGAATGTAATTGTGGCTGATTTTTTATTTAAAATACTTTGAATATCATTCTGGATCATTTTTAGTAACTTTAAGAATTTATGCTACTTTTACCATGACATGCAAGTACAAAATAATGTTTTCACCTGAAATACATTGGTTTAAAAGATCATCAATGTAAACAAGTACTGGTATTGTTTCAACATTAAATAACCTAAATTGTTGATTTTCCATGAAACAACACTTTTATAAATATTATCCTCCATCAACCCTTTCTTTTTTTTAAATGTCTGCACAAGTATCAAAAACTTGCAAAAATAAGTCTGTCTCTTTTTCAACACGAGACATTATCAGATGTTAGAGTACACAATCTTCCAATTTTAGCTCAGATGCAAACCAACAAAGAATATTACTTAAGAATGTAATACCAAATTATCGCTTTATTTTTGTGAGGATCATTTTGTGTGAGTCTTTGATTGTTCAGAAAAGCTCATACTCAACAAGATTTTACTGTTTTATTATCAAATTAGACATATGCATGATCTGTTGGGTCGCAACAACTGCCACTAGTTACATGGTGGAACGATAAAGTTGTCGCCCTAAAGAAAATAACACTACAGCTTTATTTTAAAACTTTTATTGCAAAAAAAATCAATTCACTCGGGTAACTTCATTATGTAGTAGAGCTGACATCTATTCAACCTCCATCACTACCTCAGTTTGAAAGTGGGAGCATGCTTTCTCCACACGCGCTGACGGGAGCTCAGAAAATTTTTAGCAGATGGTGGTGATCAGGCTGGCTTTGGTGTTGTGGGAATTAATGTTGGTGACATTCTCAACATATGACCAAACGAAGTAGTCCAGCGGTTCAGGTCGGGGGAAGATAGGGGCCAGTGAGAGAAGGATACAAAGTCGTGGCTCTCCTTCTGAAGCCAAGCCTCTTTGGATTTGTGGGCCGGCACTGAATCCTGCTACCACACCCAGGGTCTGTCAGCAGCCACCCGATTGCACCAAGGAATCACTACACTCTTCAGCACATCCAGGTACACTTAGGTGTTGACTTTCAAACTGACTTTGAAGATGTGAGGTGGCATGATGTGGCCCTCACTTAAAACCACAGCAAAGACCATAACTGTGGCCGGAAACTTTGTTTTCATCACCCTGGGCACATCTGTTATTCGTGGCAATCCAGCGATGCATTTTGAGGACAATGATCCTATTGTCATAACTTGGATTGGTAGAAAGTATGAATTGTACAGCGACGCATCTCTGATCTCACTGGTTGAACATTGTGTCACCTTCAGACATGATAAGTCTCCTATCACTCTTGGGATTTGTGCACAACTGGCCTAGTGGATGGTCTGCAACAAAAAAAGAAAACCGGTTTTCATCAAACTTTAGGACGACAATTTTAGCGTTCCACGCTGTATTTTATATTAATTCTAAAATTGATAATAAACTCCAACATATATGGTAAGACCTTCCTCTTGCAAAGAGATAAAGAGAGAAAGGAATTGCTCCCATCTTCTCTCTATATATTGCTATATCTTTTTGACTACCTAGCTAAGATAAATTTTACTTCATAAATTTTCATTTAAATTAACTCCTTTTAAAATTAACAAACATATTTTAAGATTTTTATAATTTTTTTGCCTTTTTTTTTTTTTAAACTGTAATTACTTTTAATATCCAGAAAACTACTGCATATATATATATATATATATATATATATATATATATATATATACATACAGACAGACACATCTCAACATTTAATAATAAATGTTCAAATTTCAACTGTATTTCTCGCGATTAACATTGGCCATGTGGTTTGTTCCTTGCTAATGGAGTCAGAGATGGCTTCCTGGCCTGATTCAAATCTCCCGACCGGTTGTAATCGTGACTTCCTGCACTGATGATTCCCAAAAGGATGAAACACTAGTTTCTGTAGGTATTTAAAAATTATTATGGTAATAAATATATATATAATCTCATCATCAGCAGCAGCAGTCTGTCATTTTGACAATGACAGAGTGGAGTATACTTAACACCTGTGGCGTAAATGTGAGGCCAATCCAATCGTTGATCTCTTTAAAAGTCCACCTACAACTGACACATATGTAGGCCACCCCAGCAGATGAAGGTACTGACTCTAGCTTGCACAATCTCTTGTCTGGCCACAACTATACATTTCTTTTTCTAATGGCGTCTGCTGCACCAGTGCTCCAGCTTTCCTTGAGCCTTCTTTTAGCTCTTCATATAAAATAGTTTTTGGTAGTCTGCTGCTCTCAATATTTATTCTTTTATTTATCATAGTTCAATGTTTAGTTTGAGTATTCTAAAAGTCAAATATGTTCCTGCATTTCTATAATAATCAATGTTAATAAAGGTTTTTTTATAGACATCAAAATTTAAATAAAAATATCCCCCCCCATTTTTTTTTTTTTTTTTTTTTTTTTTTTTTTAATACAAATATGTGGTTTATTCCAAAGATTAATTTTTGATATTTATGATATAAATACAATTTTGGCCATATGCTTCTGTGGCTCGCGTGTCTATGGCATAATCTAGAGATACGATTTTCACAAACTCTATACATTAAATTAGGATGCATTTCAGCAATAATACATTAAATGTATTAAATTCCAAGTGGTCTATTGTGTCTGGTTTATCAGCATATACATGGGACTTTACATATCCCCAAAGAAAATCTAATGAAATCTCATGAAGAAAGTAGCCAATTGACAGATCAATTTTGTGAAACTATTTGTTCATCAAATGTTTCTCAAAATAATCGATAGTTGCCAAATGTGCAATTAAAGAAAATAGATGTCAATTTCAAGTGCATTGCTTCTAAAAAAAAAAAAAAAACATCCTGACATGATTGCATTATGGTTTTCAGCCATATTCATCACCTTTAGCAGCAGAAAAATTAATGTTATTTTAATATCTCTTTTTTTGTGTTATGAATCTATTTTTACAACCATATTTAATTTTTGAAATATAAAAAAATGTTTTCAACTCATAGTAATTCCATATCTATTACAGCTTGTAATTTTCAACTTATTCTAAGCAAATAACGACATCATTTAGCTAGTGTTTACATACAATAAATTGAGCGACCGTAGTCAAAAGCAATTCAAAGATGCTTTCCATTGGTTACTATACCAAAATGTAGGGGGGAGCGTTACTCCTTTCCCAGGATGTGCCACCAACCTTGATCTTAACCATATAATGCTGAGTGCTTAATAAGGAAGTGTCATGAATCTTTTTCTTTCCCCTGTTTTTGCCTTTCCTCCTCCCTACCTCTGTCTCCCTCTCTCTCCTACTCCCTACCTCTGTCTCCCTCTCTCTCCTACTCCCTACCTCTGTCTCCCTCTCTCTCCTACTCCCTACCTCTGTCTCCCTCTCTCTCCTACTCCCTACCTCTGTCTCCCTCTCTCTCCTACTCCCTACCTCTGTCTCCCTCTCTCTCCTACTCCCTACCTCTGTCTCCCTATCAGTTTATATTCTAATAAATTAGAGAATTTGTGAAATAAAATTCAAATTTTAACAATTTGACACATTCATAAAACCAAATACCAAAAAATGACCATATTCTGCTACACACACACACACACAAATAACATGACACTTAAGTACAAAATTAAAAACTTTATCGAAATTTATTTAGATTCAAAGACTTTTTTCTGTTGAAGTAGTGACACTAAAAATTTGATTATTTAATTAAAAAACAACACTTTTTTTCATACTAATGCAATTGTAAAGAAGGCCTAAATGATGTGATTCATTTTCTTTGTTTGATGCGCTTTATTTCTATCCTTCTACCAAACTTAGCTTCTTGATCGAGCAAATATTTTATTCGGATTATTCCATGAACTTATTCGAACTACTATCCTCATCCTTGTTGTTTTGTTTCTTATCACATTTCAGACACTATCTTCTTTGGCCTTCCTCAAGGTATGTTGTATTTGATAATCCTTGAGTGTCGCCCGGTTTTGTTTTTCTTGTTAACTTTTTTTTTTGTTTTAACTTTTTGTATTTTCCTCTTTAAGATTTCCCTTTTCTTACATTCTTGTTGGATGTTTTTTCTAACATCTTTTTTAGTAGTTTTAATAGAAATTAATGTACAATTTTTATTTTTACTTTTTTTGTGTGTGGGGTGTATTTTATTGTTGGTATTTTATATATATATATATATATATATATATTCCATGCTTATAATCAAACTTTTCACATTGTTTCTATTAACTTTTTTTTAATTTCAGGCAAATCTGACATCCAGAGTAAATTAGAGAATGCCCTTCAAGATGTGAACGACAAATATTTAATTTTAGAAGAGACAGAAAAGAATGCTGTACGAACGGCGTTGATAGAAGAAAGAAGTCGATTTTGTATGTTCGTAACTTGTTTCAAACCTTTTGTGGTAAGTGATTAAATTCCGACCAGTTTTTTAATTAAAAAAATATTTGTTACTTTTAGTTTAAAGGTAAATGATACTATGATTGTCTTCAAACTGGAAAAAATATGAAGTTCAATAGTTAAACTACCATTGAGAAGTTTTGCATTTCATAAACTTTGATTATTATCGATAGTGATTGAAAAAAAGTGTGCTTATGACAACAAACGAAATCCTCCAATCTCTGAGGCAGATGACGGCATACTGAATGTAATCAATGGACAGTTGCAATCTGGAGGCATCTAGCATCTACCCAGATACTGAACTAATACATACAAGGCGTGTTTGAATGAATTCCTATTTTATTTATGTTAGTATATTCATTCATCTATGATTGAGCGAATTATGCTTATCCATATCATCATGATAATAAATAAGGAAATGTTATGCAACAAGATATACAAATAACACAATGATTAGAATTTGATGCCTCCGTTCAGTCTCGAAAGCAAAATGATGCCCCCTGCAGGGCAGCTGCGCATGTAATTGTGAGGCAAGGATTGCACAGTCCCCAACCACACTTCTTCTGGATTGGCACTGTTTAAGTCCATTGGCAAGGAGAGGTCAAAGACGACTGGAAGCAATGCCGAGATAAGCGGAAAGCACATACAGTACCTGGAAGTCTTAAATGATCACCCATGTAGTACTGACCAAGTTCAACATTGCTTAACTTCAGTGATCCAGTAGAATCCTGTGTGTCACTGTGATTATTCCATATGATTAGAATAATTAGGTTTTAAAATAAGTCCTACTCTCTGTTTGACAACTAATGCCACTTCTAGTTCCGTTTTTACGATATTTTTCATTTTTGGTTTCCCGACAAATTAGAGATTAAACCTAATAATTCACTCCCGTTTGTTTGTTTGTTTGCACTTAATAACCACACCTTGGATTTTTTTAAATTTTGCACATTAGTCATGGTGAAAGTAAATTTTTCACTCGTTGGGGGGATGCATTAGCAGTATCAGAATTTTTGTAGGAATTTTTGACACCCCTAACACGAAACTGCGAATACAATATAAAAATCTCGTAATTTCTCTGTTAAAAGTGGGTTATTTATTTTCTTTATGGATTATACTTCCAAAATAAACTATTACAGTTGTTTTAAAAGTAATAAAAATATTTTTTTTTTTTTTTTAAAACAGTAATGAATTTTCCGAACTCAATATTTTTCAATTTTTAAACTCAATATTTTTAAATTTTTAAATTTTAAAAATCTATCAAAATTTTTCTATTGATTCTATTTTTACGATATTTTCAGGGTCAATGTGAAATTTTATGTTCTTTCCAATAAACCGAATATAATATTTTAGACAAACGTTTTTTTTAAATTCACGCCCCCCCATTTTCACGCCCCCCCCCCATTTTGAAATGTCTATTAAAAAGTAAATAATTAATTTATGTTTAATAGGTTTATATATCACAAATTGAAGAGAAAAGGTCAATAAATAATATATTCAAATTTAAAACAAAAAAAAAAATCAGTTTTTTAGAAATTTACCTGTAAAGTCCGAAGTTTAAAACCTTATTTTATAAGAACACATTTTTTCTTTTTGTCTTTTTTTTTTTTTTTAATGAAACCTTGGTCCTTGCTCCTTTAATTGAAAAAAAAATTAGGGCTTGAATTACATTTTTCGAGGAGTTATAAGCTTAGAAAGATAGGGGGTCGAATAATTTACGCCTCTCATTTTGAAATGTCTATTAAAAAGTAAATAATTAATTTATGTTTAATAGGTTTATATATCACAAATTGAAGAGAAAAGGTCAATAAATAATATATTCAAATTTAAAACAAAAAAAAAAATCAGTTTTTTAGAAATTTACCTGTAAAGTCCGAAGTTTAAAACCTTTTTTAAAAAAAAAAAACACATTGTTTTGTTTTGTTTTTTTTTTAAATAAAACCTTGGTCCTTACTCCTTTAATTGAAAAAAAAAATTAGGGCTTGAATTACATTTTTCGAGGAGTTATAAGCTTGGAAAGATGGGGTGGAATTATTCACTATTTTCACGAAATTTCTGACACTGCTAGGGATGCATACTCGGCTTTTTTTTTTTTTTAAACATTTTTATTATTTCTTTATTTTTATATCAAACAGAAAGTTATTATTTACTGATTTTTATTTGTGATTGTTTTTGGAACATAAATAGATATACAGCGATTTAAAAAAAAAAAAAAAGGAAAAAAAAAAGGTTTGTCAGGTATTACAAATGTTGATGTATAAAATTGGTAAAAGTTATAAATGTATTTATAAAGAGTTGACACTAAACACAATCAAAATAGAAATTTCCAAGGCAGAAAAATTCTAGAGAATGCATTGGACGATATAAATAGAACTGTGATATGAGAACTGTAGCAGTGATAAAAGAAAAAGGAACCTGGTTGAATCTCTGAACGATAATTTTGACCAATAAAGAGAGGTTATGGTTGAATATATATCGGAGAGGAGGGATGACTATTGTTGTAAGCTGTAAATGTAATGTCTGACTGTAAATGCGTCAGTCATGAAAACCATGCTATGATTGAGAATGAAGACCTACAAGCATCAATTAGAATGCGAACAGGCATCATTTTCAATCTTGCATACACTGAAGAGCATGTAGTCTTGGTTCTCAGTGATTCAGGGGAGATAACTCAAATATGGTTCAAGGGAAATAACTCCTGATTATTATAAGCCGACCTTAAAAAAAAAAACATGAAATTAAGATAACGTTTTTTTCTTTCTAATGTGAAATAATTTTATTTTAATAATAATAAACTATTAAATATAAAGAAATGTGAACGCCATAGCAAAATCGAATAATAAAGTAAATGAATATGAAACGGCATGGTTCGAATGACAAATTCGATTCTCTTGTTGGCATTGGTTTCTCTGTTTCCTTCTCGAATCATATACTTCGATAATAGATCACATGAAGGTTGTCAGCATGCATAATGAAACTCGTGCTATGAAACTTGTTCGGTCCATGTCATTATCCACTTCATCACTGTCGACTCAACATCTTCAAATGTGTTACGTAAAACTTTTTGGACCATTTGAGAATACCAGGCATTGTATTTAGGAGTGGTTATACCTCTTCTCAAAGCTTCATATCGTCAAAATAATCCGCCTTGACCAGGATATGCCTAAGAGTGGGAATCGTGTGTGAATTTAATTTTCCCTGAAGACATCCTCCTTCAAAGGAAACTGGCTTAATCTGCCCAGAGTGACGACTGTAGAGACAAATATTGTTATTTTAAAGCTTAATATGCATAAGTTGCATGAGAAGAATTGGGTTTGTATTACAATTCACAGAGGTACGAAAAAGTGGCAAAAAATGAAAAAATATAACAATGGTTGTCAAAGGCAGGATAGGTTACTCTTCTGCCTATCTGGAGAAGTTTTTAATGGTTTTACTCACTTTTAAACGTTTGATTGGTTTGAAAATTATGCAGCTTATCGATAGATGTGAATAAAGAAAATGACAGCAGGGCTGACTCATATGTGAAGTTTGGAAAATGAGTTAAAACTAAAATATATACAAAATACTGTTAGAAACCAACCTAATATATGTCACAGTAATTTTCTTCAGTTGAAATCTTCATGTCTCATTATAAGGCTATAGGTTTTTTGCTATTATGAGTATTGCATTATTTTTTGGGGGGGGGGGGTATTCATTACATGTAACAATACATAAGCCAGTGTAATGGTTTTTGTGATTAAAAATTAGTACAAACCTGATTTTCTGTACAGCATGCAGTGTTCATGTTAGGCAAGGAGAAAAAAATGGTTTTTACTTACAGGCTGACTATCTCCTGAGGCTTCAGGGCATTTAATATGCATATGAAAGGCAAATGGTTTCAATAAAAAGTCTGTTGATCAGAGAAGGGTATCCTTTTTGGCAGAAATGAGTTTTGCCAGATGTCTATTGACATTTGAGACCCGGAATTGGGAGAAGAAGAATTAGCTGTGTCTTGGAATTTCGATACTGAGAATTCTGAAGGAGAAGAATAATATACTGCAGTTTTCCTGATAACAAGTTGGCCCCTTATATCAAATAAAATATTTAGAAACTGTTATACCGGCCTTCCTTGAACAGAGGAATTTACACTGATTAGCATTATAAGTAGCGCTAGTAATTCCAACGCCGATGAAAGAGATGCGACTGCATTTCAACTGCTAGCCGAGTGCCCAGCAGATATACATGCTTTCCTATCTTTGTACATTATTGTTAATACACTTGTTCCTTAACCGAACCTCGGCTTGATTGTGCTTAGTTTCACTGTTGTTCCACGACACAACAGAAACAAACACAGACAACTTTTTAATAAAAAACGGAAACAAGCAAGGCATAAAGATGATTGAACCACACATATGCAATATGGTGGAGGTGGCGGGGTTAAACATTGTTTTGTCTAAAGTTTTTTCTTTTTCCACACACACACACATATTTCTAATATGTTGACCATCATTTAATCCTTTAAAGTATGTCTGACATACACAATTCTTAACAGCACGTATTTTGTAGTGCAAAATCATTCATTTAATTATATCAATCAATGAATTTATTTTGCCCTTAACTCACCTCAGTTCATTAAAAGAAAAATCAATGCATATGGGCATGATTACAAAATTTTAAAAATTGGGAGAGAAATTATCATTTTTTGTTATATGGTCTGTAACTACAGTGAGCTTCCTAAATTGAAGGATTGTTATAAATAAAAGGTGAAATATAATTGAAGAAACATATTTCCACATAAATATATATATATTTAATATTATTTATCCATTAAGAAAATGAACATGTACCATGCTAGAAAATTAGTCACACCAGAGCATATCCTATATTTTTACAGAGCCACAATTCACCCAAACATGGAGTATTAGGCTGTTGCATCTACCACATCTCTCAGTCTTAGGCAGCATTCAAAAAAGAACCCCAAATCTAATAGGTCTCGCACTATTGACCAAGCTCCAACCTCTGTCCCATCACTGCAATATTGCATTTCTGCTTGGTGCATATGCTCGGTGAGCTGGGTGTAAAGGAAGTTCAGGCGATTGCACTTAAAAGGATGGCTATTATCTTATAAAGATCTCAAGGTTTGTATGTATGAAATAGCAAGTGTGTCTGGCATCTGGTAGGATGGCCCACTCCCAACTAGAATCAAGTGAATTTTTTTTTTAATGCTGTGCCACAAATTTTATTAGAAGTTTCTTTTTTTTATTTATTTAACTCTCAAGATCAAGATATTCTTTTTATTTTTTTGTTTTTTTTTTTGTTTTTTTTACGAGACAAATCTATTTATTTCCAGGAATGGGAAATCAGTCTTCTCACAGAAATCACACACCTCAAAGAAGTTATGGATAATTTAGCCAAACAATCTAGCGACCCATACATCCTACCCCCAGCAAGTGAACAGGTCATTCTCGACCTCAAAGGGGCTGACAGCAATGTATGGACATTTCAGGTAATAATCTTTTATCTTTAAAAAAAAACATTTTTTTTCCCCTTGTTTTAACTCTTCCATTTATGGCTTGCTACAATTTAAAAAATATTTAACTCCGTTCCATTCTTTTAAACTCTCATATGGAATCGATTCCGTCCAGGTGGTAAGTTACATTTTTCTTATTTCCCTAGCCTGACTCTATAAAATCATAGATGTCCACTCCTCTGCAGGGAACAACAAAAATATGCCCACTGGCGATGCCTATCCGTTGTTGTCCTTGGGTATCAACCCCCTTCCCCATCCCTTTGTTTCCTTTTCCCAGTCCTCTGTACGCCACTGATATAAAAATAATCTAAATAGTATATAGTTGCTTAAAGAAAGAATGAACACATTAAAAAAAGAAAAAAACTAATGATGCGGGAATGAATTTACAGAGCACAGGGAGGGGCAGCTAGTGTGGTTATAAAAGTTAAGAATGGATGAATTTCAAGGAATTTCTATCATTGCTAACCAGGAAGAGTATATCAGGCGTGCGTCTACAGTATTATGATCCGTGGGAGTTAAACCTATCCAAAAAAAAAAAAAAAAAGTTGAGGGTATTGTATGGAGAGAAATTATATGATGGATGTGTATATTTAGATTTGATGATGTCAAGAAAATTAAATCTGAGCAAGGTAGGGAAATGTGTGCAGAAGAGGAGACTTTGTTTGTTTGGTCACATTGAAAGATATTTTCATGAAACTACTCATTACATAATTTGAAATACTTAAAAGGATGCAGCATTTAAATTAAACATGTTCTCCTTTAATAGTTTGTGGCCGAGATTCAGAAGAGATGTTTTTTCAAAATGATTGCAGTTTTTTGCTAGAAAGCCTGCATTTTTGACTTTAAGTCTAATAAAAACTGCTGCAGTCACATGACCTGTCTATTTTATTGGCATTTTGGCTTTGCTAGAAATAAGCTTCAGCTTGCTTCTTTTTCAGCAATAAAATTGCTCCCATTTCTTTCAGCAAGCCTTTCTTTATCTTGTGTTACTTTTAGACCACAGTTATTCCCCTTGATTATACTTTCATTACATAAGGAATTCAGTGGAATTGCACAACTAGAATAATTATATTTTAAACTTTTTCAACACTTAGGCATTATAGCTTCCTCAGCTTCCCAGCAAAAATATAAAATGACAGTAAAACGTTATGAAGAACTTGCTTGGTATCAAAAATTCTAAGCTGACACCAAAAATTACTGAAAATGATTGAACAGAATTTAAGAAAATAATAAAAGTAATTTTATATGAGGGTGACGTTTTTTATCTCAGCGGGAAGATATGATACAAGGGTCGAAAAGTTAGATTGAAGAACCGGCACCCTGGAGGAAAAATGATCATTTTATGATGGTTTGAAAACCATTACTTGTTTTCATCTTAGGAAAGTTCCATCTGTAACAAGGGCAGACAATCACAGAATTGAATTTATCTCAGAATGGACATAAGGACTATGCATTATATTCTATTTAATTTAATAACATTGAAAATATTTTATTTTAATTTTTTGTCTTAGATTGTTATTTTATATTTTTACTTTGGAAGGGAAGGAGGGGGGTGCTATAATCCAGAAGTGCCAATTTTTTATATAATTACCAAAAATATTTAATACGAGAAGAAATAGCCGGTATTCTCCAGGAATTAAAGTGGTTATTATATATATTAGAAAATAAAACCTAAATATGTATAAAAATTTATTTCAAAAAGTTAAGAGCAATTAAATTTTTAAATGGCATTGTTATTTGTATGTTCGGATGAAGGTTTTGATAGAAAAATTCTCCCAGATAAGCAAAAAATAGTTTTTCTTTTTATTTTTATCCTTTTCCTTCTTCAACTGAATTTTTAATTTTATTTTTCTTCTCAGTTTTTTGTACCTGCAATTTATTTGTTTTGTCAAATGTTTTGAGACATTTTCTGTATTTTTAGCTGTTTTGGTTTTGTTATATATATATATATATATATATATAATAGTCTTATTAGCTTGGATTTGTTTTGTCCCAAGATAGTTGTCCTGTTGGGTTAGGATTCCACACAATTAGATGTTTGGTTTTAGAAATAGGAGATAACAAACATGGCAGTTACACTAGAAAAAAATAAACACAAAACATTTTAAATTTCGAATGATATAATATTCAGGAGAAAATGAAGGGGGGAGAGAGAGAGAATGGAAGTTTTTTTTTGTTTTTTTTTTGTTTATACAAACAAAGCATATTGTCATTGAGATATAAGGAGCTATTGCTATTAGAGGGCATCATAAGTGGAGAGTTGGGCAACAAAGTGTCTACATTACATTTAAATTTCTGCATATTAGTTTAGTCGTTGAAACAGTAAGGAGATAATTTTAAAAGCAGACGGTCTTGGGAAAGAAGTGAGTAAAGTTTCCCAATATCTGGAGACCTCTACAATGAAAGGGTGGGATTTTGCTACTATGCAAGTTTGTTGCATGTGTTTATGTTGAGGGCAGTACAAATACAGTAAACTTATCTGAACACATTCTATTGAAGTACTGTTGAAGCAAGCATAGGGATGCAATATTCAGGATAGGAGCTGGAGTTCGGTAAAAAATATGGGACCTATTTGATTGAAGACTCTTTGAGTGGGGAAAGACTCGTGGTTGCTGCACCAGCCCAGATGTGGCCATAGCACTCTATGCATGGGTGAATGGTGCTTTACAGAATTATAAGATACTGGCAGGTGTGATAAGCTTTCTAACCCAATAAAGGGAACCCACCTATTTTGCAGCAGACTTTGCAGTATCTTCTATGTATTCCAATTCATGTTGCTGGTGAATGTTAAACTAAAGTTTGACCATTTTACTTCTCTGGAAGGATTCTATCAGCCATGGCAACTGGTGGTTGTAAAGATTCTTATAATTGTTAAAGGAAAGCAGCTTTCACTTAGTAGCATTAAACATAACCATCCATTTCTATCCCCAATTCTACTACATGGATATTTTTGTCCAAGTTACAGTTATTAGCTTTGTATAATTCTGTGGAGATATATTGGCTAAGAAGAAATGCCTTGGGTTAACCATTTCTCTTTCTTGTTGATACTGCTCAGCAAATTCCCTATGTTAAATACTTGTTATAGCAGTCTGTCGCTGAAGAAGTTGTAGCAGCAGCAACACTTTGCAGTTTTAAGATTTTAAATATCTTTGGTTAGTAAACTTCTTGCTGATTGGTGCTATCAGTCAACTTCTCTTCTGGCGTGGCCAATCAAACGCCATCTTTCAGGCTTCATAAAAAGTTAAGAAGCACAGCAATCTTTCTCTTCTTCCTTTCCGGCTCTTGTTGCTGCTGACAAGATGCTTCTCTCTTGAAACACAAAATGATCCACCTCGGCTTTTGGCCCTGAGTTGATGAGGAGACAAAGGATCTGCAACACACACATGAACATTTTTCTTTTCCCATGGGACTGCCTAATTTTTCATCTCCATCCGTACACATGGTAACCCTCTTCTCCTTTTCTATATTCTGACGAGGATAATCAATAAAGTTGTTAGAAATGAACGTTCGTCGCCATTCACTCATTCTACAGGGTTTTTGTCGAGAAGGATTTCACAATATCTATTGAGGTCATAAAATAACATAGAAAGGATTGATATGCGATGAAATAAACAAAATGAAGTGTGTCATTTCAAATAAAGTACTTGATGCAGTTCTGAATTTTTTAGATGAGGTATGAATGTTTGTATTTTGTTGTTTGGACAATTAATTTATATAGGGAAAATAAAAAATTTAATCCCCCCTCCCCCTACAAAAAATTTTTTTTTCTGAGAGTCGCCTCTCTTGCACTGTGTTTTCTAGGGGGGAAAAAAAAAAAAAAAAAAAAAAAAAAAAACCTAAGTTGTCTATTCATGGTTTTGTAAAACATTTTTTGCGAATATTGACAATTAGCAATTCAGTTAAAAATTGAATCATAAGAAAGTATCAAAAATTACCCTAGTGACCCCTGAAAATTGACGTTTTTGTATAATTTACGGACACACCCTCAAACCCAAGGTCCAATTTCTTACAATACAGAGCTAACCCCTTTTCCTTAATTGACAAAAACATGGAGTTTGCACTCGACAAAGGTTGTAGGTTTCAACAACCGAAACGTTGTGCCAATAACATCCAAGATGAAAATAATTTTTTTTTTTTTTTTTTTTTTTTTTTAAGGAATTTAATATTACAATGCCGGATACATCTTCTAGTAATATATAAGTGTTGGGACGATTAATTGGAATTGTGAATCGGAAAAAGCAGAGCTTTTTGGGTTATCGGAAAAATTTGAGCCAAATTTCCGATGCCAAAACTGATTCCTTGAATTATCTTTTTTCTTTGATTTTGGTTTAAGAAACATCTACCACTGCTTGTAGTAATAATGAAATAAATATTATTGATTAAAACTTTCAGTAAGACTAAAATCTCTAGATCAGCCCCTCGCAAGAGTGCTTTTACATTTGAGAAAATATAGACACATTTAGGATGTGTGTGTGTTTGTTTTTTGTTTGTTTTTTTTATTTTTTACATGGAGGTCACCACTTATCAAGGCCCAGAAGCCACTTGGGGATAAGGGTTATTGTGTGTACAATGGGATAGTATCGTAGTAATAATTAGTATTGGAGATTTGATAAAGTGTCTTACTTAACGGGGCAGTTCATCAGGAATTTGTTTATGCTGGTTTTGAAGACATCTAAGTTGAAGTCAGGAGGGAAACAGGCAAGCGGCAAAGAGTTCCACAGGCGTGCAGTTCTAAGAAAGAAGCTTTGTTCATGGAATCTACGTTTGGATTTAGGCACAGATAAAGAGTGGGGAAAATTATTGACAATGGTTTAAGCTAGATTAGTGTTTTTCGTGAAAGATTGGTGAAGGGGGGGGCAGAGATTGGAGCTCAGACGAGCACTTGCCATGGAAATAACGATAAAATGAAGATAGGCTCGCAACATCTCTTCTGTGGGAGAGAGGTTGCAGGGAAGAGAAAAGGGCATCCCCCACTAAGCCACAAAGTCTATTTTGTACTCTGTCAAGGCAGGATAGGCTGTTTTTAGCAGCTCCTGCCCAAATGTGGCAGCAGTACTCCATCCTTGGACGTACTTGGCTTTTATATAGATAGAGAATTGCATCATTAGTGAGATATCTTCTGGAGCGGTAGAAGGATCCCACCATTTTCCCAGCGACCTTGGCCACAGACTAGATGTATGGGTTCCATTATAGATCAGGAATAAAGGTCAAACCCAGAATCTATCAAAACATGGGGCCTCCTCTAGACGAGAGCAATCTATTTCAATTGATGCCAGATGGGGATCAGAGCGTTTATGATGTAAAGATAGAAGCTTGGTTTTAGATGCATTAAAGGTAACCAGCCATCTCTTCTCTCACTGAACCACATGCTCAAGATCAGAGGAGAGAGAATCAGAGAGAACTTTGTCATTTACAGCCTTTGATGTGTTACCATAGATGGTCATGTCATCAGCATAGATGTCATCGAATGATTTAAGTATGTGTTTTGGGAGATCATTGATGTAGCTCAGGAAGGGAGTTGGACCCAGGATGGCCCTCTGAGGGACTCCAGCATTAATACTGTGGGCTTCTGATTTCTGCCCATCAACCACTACTCTTATGAGCCTATCAGAGAGAAATGATTTAATGATTGGGAAAACATTTCCAGTTATACCGTAGCTGGAAATCTTGTGAAATAGACGTTTATGTCAAGAGCAATTGCCCTAGAAATAAAGCCTTTGTCAAGAGATTTGCTAATCATATGAGATATAACCGTTAGCACATCTGCTGTAGATCTAGCAGAACAGAAACCATATTGCATGTCACTAAGAAGGTTATTTCTGCTGAGGTGGTTGACTACTTCTCTATTTAATATGGATTCCAGCAACTTACTCATGACAAACAGGAGACTTATTGGTCTGTACAGAGAGGGAGATGACTTATCACCTGAATTCTTAAATACAGAGCATACTGATGAGGTTTTCCAGGGTGTTAGAAAGCACTTCTCCTTAAGGCAACCTTTAAACAGTTTTGTAAGTATGGGAGCAAGTTCTGGTTGAAGCTTTTTTAACACTATAATTGGAATACTGTCAGGGCCAGTTACTTTACTGGAATCAAGGTTCTTGATTAGCTTGGCGACCTCATGCACAGATATTTGTATGTTACCTAGCGTGTTGTCTGTTATAGGAAGGAATATGGGGAGTTGATGGCCTTCGTCGCATAGGGTAGAATTTGCTGCAAAGTTCTTGGCAAATAGTTTGGCCTTGTTTGATGCTGACAAGATGACCTCTGGTCCATTGATAATGGTTGGGATAGAACACACACTTCTGTTTAGGATCCTATTTGCTATTTGCCAAAACTGGTGGGAACCAAGCCACTGCTCAGCTACTCTGGATTTAACGGATTGAGCATATAGCTCTCTTGCCTTTTTATTACTCTTTTACAGTGGTTGCTGGCGGTCCTGAAAGCAGCTTTAGTTTCAGTGCATCTATTATGTTGGTAGCTATGGAAAAAGTGATTTCTGTGCGCGATGGCAGCAGCACATTCAGGGGAGAACCCTGGCTGGCTGTTAGGTTTTTGTTGGAATTTTTGGATGGTATGCCTATGTCTACAATTAACCATTCGATCAGGTCTGATACTATTGAGAACACATCCTCTTTAAACATGGAATGGATAGGTAGATCAGATATGAATGTACGGAAGCTTTTCCAGTCAGCCATAGAGTATCAGTATAGAGTACAGTGGAGAGGTACGTCTGAAGACTTATTACATTTCATTTTTATCTTAACTGATACAACGGAGTGGTCGGAGGATCCCAAAGGAGATAGAATGAAATATGAACATAGCTCAGGAGAAGTTGAGAGAAAAAGGCTTGCGTACTGACTAGTAGTATCGGGCACACGGGTGGGCTCGCGAACAATCTGAGTGAGGTCATAGGCAATGGCAAAATCATGACACAACCTCCCCTCATCTGTCTTATTTGAGTGGGTCAGCCATTCCGCATTATGGACATTGAAGTCACCGCAAATGTGAATGGTAGCCGAGGGATGAGCAGACAGGATGTGGTCAATTTTGTCAGATATACTCTTAAAGATAGTAACCCCGCTGTTGTGGGGCCGATAGAGAATAAATATAAATGCGGTGGTGTAAACAAGTGCAACCCGGAAGCACATATAAGGTAAATTAGGATCTTCTCTGTGATATCCCTGCCACACGGTAAGCCGTCTTTAATGTAGGCACATATTCCATGCCCATGGCGATCTTGGGGGGGTCAGATTTAGATGTTAAGTTAGAGTATCCTTTAATTATGAACTCATCTAGGGAGGTGATCTGCCCTATTCCAGTTTCGCTTAGAAAGAATACGTCCGGTTTCGTCTCCTGTAATTGTGTTTCAACCTCTGGAAGGTTGGAATGTAGACCCCTGATGTTGGAAAAGGAGACATGGTAGTAGGCGTCTACGTTGGAGGATGGGGTTCTAGGTTTATTCGTGTTTTTTTTTTTGTTTTTTTTTTTTTTTTTAGATATTTCATGTTGAGGATTTGGGGATTTGTGGAACAGGTTTTTACAGTAATCGGGGCAAAATAACACTTTTATAGTTAGATATTTAGAGATTGATAAAGAATCTGAATCAGAAATTATATCAAAATTGGGGGAAAATATTGGAATCGTCCCATCACAAGAAATGAAATCAAAAGAATGTAGTGTTTATCTGATATACGCAATGGTAAACTTCAGTCTAATATAAATACCAATATTTATATATAGCTAATTTAATTCCAACCGAATGAAATTTTGTTTGTAAATTTCAGCTTTGTTTTAATTTTCTTTCTCTTATATATAATCAATTATTGTTTTTCTTTACCAGATAAAACTGAAAATTTTCTTTTTCTATTTTAATGGATATCACATAGATATGTAGAACGGGCTACACAAATCCAAGATGCAAATTAAGAAAATAATTTTTGATTTTAGTTTTATTTTATTGTAATTTTATTTAGTGTATCAGATTTTATTTTCTTTCTCAATCCTAATTCTTTCAGTGTTCTCTTAATGTTTTTTCACCTCTATCCCAATGTCAGTTATAGTAGATATTTTATTTTTACCTTAATCCCAATATAGCGTTTTGTTTTTTTTATCTTCGTTCTAATTTTCACTTTTTTTTTTAATTTGAATCCCAATTTTTGTAGTTTTCTCTACCTGATTTTCTTATTTTATTTTTTTGTTTTATTTTTCTCCATTATAAGACTGCTAAGAACTTGGTGAGTATAATTTGCTATGTGAATGATAATTGGTTTGCGGTGTTGCAAAACAATTCTGACCATTCACCGGGTTTGATTTTTTTTTTTTTTTGATTGGATTTGCTATCAGCATTTATCAGCATTTGTTTCTAAAATCTCACTTCGAATGCTCAATGGTGTTTGTTTGAATGTTGCTGCAGTTATCTCCCTTTGAATGGCTGGAAATCATCTTCAGAACAGCCTTAAAAATATATATTTTTTTTTTAATGTTTTATTGTTGGCTTTCTTCTTGACACTTTTCGTCACTTTAACCAAACAATCAGCCAACTTTCTATCATTTTTTTTTTTTTCATTCTCATCACCAAATTTTTCTCCAATTTCATAATTTGGCTGAAAAAAAAATTTAGGGGCCACAACTTCAATTTCCTTATCCATCAAAAAAGAAATGGTTTGCTTACATCAACTTACAATTTGAATTTTTTTAATTTTTTTTTTTTTATTAAAGCCATATATATTTTTTTTTTTAATATTTATATATTTTGAACACTGGTTATAAAAATATTTTAAAATTTTTCATATGATTTCAGTCATTGTGCATTTTATCTGGTTGTTAATATCTTTTCACTTAATATATTTCACTTCATCAAATATTAATTTTCCTGTTTAATTATTTCAGTGTTTTTTCTTCATTTGTCTTGAAAGTTATTTTATATCAAATATTAACTGTTCATTCTTGCTTTTTTTCTCATTAAATGAAAGCAACAAAGGCTGTTTTTATTTTTTATTGAAAATTGTAAAAGAAATTGTTTTTTTTTTTATTCAGACATGTTTTATAAATGCATTGTGCAGTGAAAAAAAATGTTTTGAAATAATGTCAACTAAATCCTTTATAATGAACAGCTATTTATATTGGCATATTATTACTGAAAATCAGAAACAGATTTCTTTTAAAGATTTTGGTACTTGTTTACATTGGTGATCTTTTAAACCAACGCATTTCAGGTGAAAACATTACTTACTCACGTATCATGTCGAAATTAGTATAAATTCCAAAAATTACAGAAAATGACCCAGTAGAAAAATAATTATTACTAAAAAATAGAATTTATCAAATTATTGAGTTTTATCATATCTTTTAATGTGGAAGAGTTGTGCAACCAATTTAACAAACAAGGGAGATAACCTTTGACTTAAGGATGTTCGTCAAACAATCTCAAAATGTAATCATGGCTGATTTTTTTTTTTCTTATACTGCATCTAGCACATCTTCTACTGAATCAGTTTTTGTAATTTATAGAATTTATATTTGGCATAAAGCATTAGTACATAATGTTTTCACTTGAAATGCGTTGGTTTTAAAAGATCACTAATCTACACAAGCACGAAGATATTTTTTACCCAGACTTAACAATCTGAATCAAATATGCAGATTTTTAAATAATTCCAATCAGAAAACGAATCAGAGGAGATAATCATCAGTCAACGTTCAAATCGAATATAAAAAAAATGATAGTGATGGATATTGAAGGATCTTGGCTGATGTAGAATCAAATCGGTAAACTCTATAATAGATTATCACCTTATGGACCGGCAGTCAATCAGGCCCCAGAGAACAGACATCCATCTAAGCATAATGGAACATTCTAATCTTATTATAAACCAGCTTTCTGGCCTTTTATTTAGTCAGAACTCAACAGGTTAGACAACTGAGCTTCTGACTGTTAAATTCAATATGGCGCTGTGGACAGGAATCTATTTATTGATCTATCTGGTTGGGCTCCTTGCCCGGACTAATGTGACTCTCTCTCTCTCTCTCCAGATTTCCCTGTCTTCCATCTGCCGCCTCAGATGGTCAGGATTAGGATCCTGTTCAGTGAATTTCTGTTGAATGACTCAGTACAGTTCACAACAGAACTTGGAGGGTGGGGATAAAAGAAAATCAACTGATAACCTTTTACCAAACGTGTTGAAATTTTCTATCGACCTATATACTTTGAAAGTGTGGAAACTTAAGATTTGTTATCTTTGAATTTGTTTTCATAAAGTTGATTTATTGAAAGGTGAATCCACAAAAAAAAAAAAGGTTGTTGGGGCGGCTAAGATTTGGGTAATTTTAGGCTGAATAGTTAACAAAAAAGTAACTTTCTCTTGTATTAATCCTAACTCTGGGTTAGTGATAGTATAAGTTGTTTTTTGTTAGGAATGGAGGGTCAAGCAGCCATTTTGTTTTTTGCAGAAATTAAATTTTGAAAATTAAATTAGTTTCAGAATGTTTAAAGTATATGGGTCGGTAGAAAATTGAATTCTAATAGCACATTTGGTCAAAGTTATTTGTTGCATTTTTGTTTCTCCATTTTTTTCTTTTTAACTATATGGCAACTTTACCTTTTTTTTTTTTTTTTACTTATTAAAATTTGCTATAAATATTTTCTGAAACTTTGATTATCACAACATAAACAAAAATCAATCAAAATTTCTCTTTGTAGTTTTTTAGTTTTATTTGCTACTTAAATAAGTTTAAAAAATTTTTTTCGCTGTTCGTTGAATTTCTATACACTTATTAAATAACATGCATATATGTTCAAAATCATCCGACCATATTTGTCCATTTAAAAGAAACCATTTGTCATTGATGTTAAAGGTATTGTGACACTTTAGAATAACAATGAAAATTGAAATATTGAATTTTTATTAAAACCAATGGCATCTATTTGTCATGTCAAAATAAGTAAAATATCCAAAAATTACAAAATATAGTAAAGTAAAAAAATAAGTCTTCAAAAAAAAAAAAAAAAAAAATTGCAAGTTATACTTAAATAATAAACAGAATTTCAAACTGAGTTACTTCCCTTGTTCAAGTTGCATTTCAAAAATACTGGCAGCTCAATGGACCATGAAATCTTCGAAGTGTGTTTTATGTAAATAATAGAGTAATAAATTGTGACATGACAATTAAGTAGATAACATTGTTTTTTGTTGAAATTGACATAAAAATTGAGTAAATAAAATTGGTTTTTAATGGAAATCAAAATTTGCGACTTTCAATTTTCGTCCTTATTCTGAAAATGCACTGATATTGTTTTCCCATAGGATGTCTAGGTGCGTGAGTGTGTGGTCTGGGTAC
Source organism: Euprymna scolopes (assembly GCF_053919585.1). Lineage (NCBI taxonomy): Eukaryota > Metazoa > Mollusca > Cephalopoda > Sepiida > Sepiolidae > Euprymna > Euprymna scolopes. The sequence continues at coordinate 11,177,213 of NC_136505.1, forward strand.
TAGCGAACTTCTTAGTGCTATTTGTTATGCAAAAAAAGTTAGTAGTTGTCAACGCCTGACTCTGCTTTGTGTGCATGTCTCTTTGCCCTTTTTGCCCAGGTGTCCTTCCTTCTCTTCTACCATCTCCTCCACAAAAGTTGCTGGCAAGATGTGTACAAATGGAGTTGTGTAAAAAATCTGAAACTGTTTGTGATGCAATGATGTTTGAATTGGGAAGAAGTAATGGCTTTAACTGATGAAAGTGTTTATTTTTATGCAGGGAAGGTTTTAGTAAATTTTGCTGTTTCAAATATTTTTAAGTTATTTTAGGAGTACTAACTAGTCTTTGCTGTAAGTCCTTTTTCTTACAATGTTTGTCATTAAAAAACAAAAGTAATATTTATAGATTAATCTAAAATTCTTGAAAATTGAAAGTAAAATAAAAAATAAATGAGATTTAAAATCAACTTGGACTTGATTGGAAAACTCTTTTTGTATATAAAAAAAATTGGATGCAAGTTCAAAATTTAACCTAATTAAAAAAAAATATATATACAAAAAATCTTTGTATTTGTCAAGGAACAAAAATGTCGTAATCCAAAAATCATATAAATGGGCAAATAATATTTTGTTTTGTTTTTTTAACTAAGAAAATCGAATTTTATGAGAACATTTTGTCTTCATCTGACATATTTAATAAAGACTAACAACCCAGTTTAAACTACAAAAACTTCAAAATCAGCCTTCTAATATTTATGGTGTATTGCTAAAAAAATTTTATATAAAAAACTAATTGATCAATTTTCATGATTTTTGGAATATAATATTTTCGTTTTGTGATAGCTACATACATCATAAAGATTTTTCTGTATATTTGGAGTTTTTTGTTGGTTTTTTTTTTTTTTTTTTTTGTTTTTGTTTTTTTAATTAGGTTGAATTGTGGATAAAAACCAAAAATTTAGCAGAAAGTTCGAATTGTACTGCAAATTTTTTTTTAGAATTTCTATCTGCGGATGTTGTTTTAACCTCCTCCCCCGAAACTTCCAATTTTTAAATGTCTTTTTTTAAAGACAAGATACTGATCAAATAAAATTTTATTAGCCCAGGCATTTAGAGTGTATTAATCAATTTGTTGTTTATGCTTTGTTTTATGAAATAAATATTTTATTTTACAAAACAAGTTTTAGCTAATTTGTTCCATTATAATGAATTATCTAAAAAAAAAAAAAAAAAAAAAAAAAAAAAAACTAAATAGTCATTTTGAACTGTTAAAATTCTACCATTTATAATTTTCTTTTTATAGCATTTAGTACTATGCTTACGTGTGACTAACATTGCATTTTAGTTTTTCTTTCTTTTTCAATTTTTTTAATTGCTTGGAATGAAACCCCATGTTAAATTGGTGGACAAACTTTTTATGATTTTTTTGATCACTATAGATTTGCTAATATAGTTTTATTATAAATACAGCGGGAGGATCTAAGTATTTGACCAAGTTCGAACCCATGTAGTGTCTGGGTAAGCTTTGTATTTACTTATTAACCATACCTACTTAGGTATTGCCTAGGATACGTGGAGGCATTCAGAAAACAAAATAAAATTTTAGTACTAAAGAAGACACTTTTTATTTATATTTTGTAATTCAAAATATGAGATAGTCTGCCCCCCCCCTTGTGATTGTTAGAGCCGGACTAAGTAATTTGATAAGTGAAATATATATGGATAATAAGGTACAATAATAAATGAATATTGATTAGTGAGAAACAGTTTAATTTCTTGACTTAAATGCTATTTGGGTATTTGAAAATTCAACAAGATAACTTTATAGACATAGTTTTATCCTTACATTTATTTGAACTGTGGCCACTAAAGCACAAAATAAAGGTTTTTGTAACATAAATGAAATGCCTTCAGCCATTAAGTATGTGAAGTAGTATTAAAAGATCACCTTCCTACTTGTAGATTTGTTGGGCAAGTTATGTGGGTTTTATTTTATCTTTGAGTGTAAAACACATATTGAAGAGGGGGAGGGGTCAATAGAAGATGGCTCCTTGAAGAACACTTGCCCTAAACTTTGTTTGCCATTCAGCTAATCGATCTCTTCTCTTCAGTGAAACCCCATTCTTGACTTTGGCCTTGACGGACGAAATAGATATGCGTGTGGTCAAGTGCATTTGTATTCCTTGCATGGAGTTTTCCTCCTTTTTCAGTTTTTTTTATTTTTATTGTTTGTTTTTTATTTTTTTTTAATAGATTAGATATTTCTCTTTCTCTTAAATAGTTGCTGGAATGTTCACAAAGCTTCAATGAATTTAAATAAATGTTTGCTTGGTACCATATGAAATACATTTTATATAAGAATGTATCTGCTGACGAGTTGGCATCACTTGTTTGAACTAGCCTCCTCAAATTATCCTTTTCAACAAGCCGACTCAAGTTTGAATTGAATTAAAATTTTAAGTTAAAAAAAGAAAAATTCAACACCTACTTTATTGTAAGTCAGAATTAATCTTTGACCATAGCAGCTCGATAAATAAACAGCAGAAGAATTTTAGACTTTTTTTTTTTTTTTTTACTTAAAATTTAATAAGTCTCTGTAAATAAAAGCACAAATGATATAATTTCCCAGAACTGCCAGTCAGTGAGCCGTCCCCCATAAATAATCGAATTCTACCCAATTTACACCATTAACGATTACTAAACTACCACCTTACATTCATTAACCATTACCCTCGAGTGGCCTTTGGGCCTTGATAAGTGGTGACTCCCAAGTAAAAAAAAAAAAAAAAAAAAATTCTAAAGTTTCATTCAACTTAAAATAGTTTGATATATATATATAGATAACTGTTTAGTTATAAATTAGAGTTTTTACTTAAGGGAGACTATTTCCAAGATAATTGTGTTAACTTTTTACATGATTAAGAAGTTTAGAAATAAGTTAAATATGTTCATATGACCGTAACTGTTGTGACAAAAATATGAATGCATGAAAACGATTTTATGAGAATTAAACAAATACAAAATAATTTATTTAGCCATTTTACAACTGGAAGAACTTCAATGATGAGAAATTGTTTGTAGCTAAGCCATGATCGATAGTATCCTCTATTTTGATTCTCCATTTGCTATAATCTTGTGATTATTAAAAGCAGATAATTTTGCTTAAATTTTTCACAAAGGGCAGATAAATCTTGTTTGAAAATGTTTCTTAACAAAGGAAATAATTTGAGGGTATAAAAGTTATAGGTAGATTATTTATCCACCTAGCAGTAACTAAGATTAAATTCAAATACAAATTCTGTTTAAATTGTAATTCAAAATATTTTTATAAATTTACAAGTTCATGTGCATTTCAAAAATTGTTTTTAAGGTAAGAATGTTATATGGTATCAATTAAAACTTAACCATTATATAAAAAGGATTTTTTTTTTTTTTTTTTTTGTTAATTAATCCAAGAATTTATATTTTTACAACTTTTTTATTTTTACTTAATTTCTTACCCTACCTTTTGGTGTGTGGTTTGTCTTGTTTTTATTGGTGATGGGAATATATATTTTTTATTTATTTCTATTTTTTTGGCTTGATATGGTTTTGTGATAAGAATGGCTTTTCTCTCCATTCTTTTTCTTTAATCAAAGATTAAATTTTATTATGCTTTTTTTCTGTTTGAAGTATTTGTATTGTTTTACTGCTTTGTGTATTTTTATTTTATGCTTTAAATGTTGACCCTGTAATTTCAATTGCTTTCGTCCGAGTTTGAGAACACAATGTCTTAGATGCGTTTTTGAGTTGATACAAAGATCAGATTCAAGTATAAAAATACTTTTTGTTCAGTTTTTTTTCTAAAGAATAGGAGTGAATAAATCCTGCAGAAAAAAATCATAAAAACCAGGTCGTAAGAATAGACGCAATGTTAAATATGGTCATAACATTTTGACCTTTATGACCTGGTCGAACTAATCTGTTCAGTCATAAATAAATAAAAAGAACAGCATAAATAAAGTGGGAATTGATTCAAATACACCTTGTACATATTAGTTCAGTATTTTTTATTGAAATGCACTTTTTTCCAGATTGAAGACAATCATAGTATCATCACCCTTTAACTAAAATTAACAATAAATATTTTTTAAATCATCTACATCATAATTCAGGTCATAAGGAGTTGATAACGTTTTGTTTCGGAACTATTTTTAGACAAGGATCGATCATTTGTATTATATCGATACTATGCAAACTATTTTTATCTTGGATACTATTTTCTCATTTTGGCCAATTTAACTTCCAGCCTTCTTCAGGGGCATCCTTTCAGATTCAAGAATCTTCTGCAGAACGTTGAACTAAACCTTTTATCCAATTCACGGGAGTAGATTGTTCTCATGTCCTGACAAAGTTCAAATGTGGAGTAATTATTTCATTCTGAGTTAGGATTGAACCCTTAATCTTAGATTTAGAGCTGACTGTTACTTGATGATTTTATCTGATGCACCATGCATCTACATGGTTATATTGAACAAAACCATAACACAAGCATTTTGTTACTGTGATAATATCAAGACTATAATGCTAAACAAAGATGCATTTTGTAAGAAAATGAATGAAAAATCGTATTTAAAATCTATAATTATGCTCAATATTTAGTAATAGTATTTTAATGGAGAAAATAAACTTCTCCATTAAAACAAATTGGATTGTTGGCATCTGTTTGCTGTAGTTTTTTTTTTTTTTTAACTAAAATGCTGACTATAAAAAAAAAAAAAAAGAATCTTATGACTATTGTTGTTGATTCTGTCAAAAGAGCAGTCTTCAATCCGATATCCCATCAATCAAATTTGGTAGATCTATTTTGAATAGACAATCAGAACTCTCAGAAGAGCGGGTATTTAGGTTGAAAATGTATCACAAGTAGCAGACAAGAGGGAAAGTAAAAATAAAATGCTAATAATGTTAAGTCTAAATAGCAAACCTAGTAAGAACAATTTCCGATGAAATGGATGATAATGTAGACGTTAGTGTGAGAGTGAAAATACCTCCTTGGAAGCTGATTGTGCTAGGAGAAGCTGGGGGAAAAAAATGTAAAAGATTTCAAAGAACAAAAGGAATACATTTTCTGGAAACAAATATCAAGAATTGGCCTAAGTATCTGCCAAAACAGATTGATATGTGCGTGTTTTGGTTTGAAAGCTATAATAGTTATTGAAATAGGGGGAAAATTCATTTTACTTTATAAGATATAACACTTGTAACGTAAACTTTATTCAATTAACATATCGATTTAAAATTGATTTGCCAGAAAAATACCGACTGGATATTTCATGGAAAAATAAGTCTGTACTCTTAAGCGTTGTCTATAAACTGTATGATATTGGACAGATAGTAAGATATCTGCTCAGTATCATGAAGATAGGGCTGAACTAAAAATATGAAATTAATAAAGATGAAAAATGTACTTCAGTTTCATGTTATTCAGCCTATGTTTATATACTGCAAAAGTATTTTTCTCAGAAATGTTAAGTTTTAAATAAAAAATTTTTTTAATTCTTTTCACCCTCTTGTCTCAAATCGGATATTTTAAATCTTACTCTCGACAATTGTGTTCTCTAAATTCAACCCATCTTTAATTTTTGCAGTTGAAATCACAAATGCTTTTATTGTGTGACCTTATTGTAGACACCCCTAATCCCTTTTGTACGACGACCTGTGTTGTCAATCACTGTTTTATGAATAGAATACCATCTTTTTTGTGACATATGTAAAGAATAGAACGACACGACAACAAAACGCTTACACATTAAGGGAGTTAATCTATAACTTAACTTGACCTCTCTTTTTCCCTCAACTTTTTTTTCTTCCTAGGTTTTCTGATTTATGACCTCACTCGATTTTCATTAAAAAGAAAAAAAAATTAAACCATACTTGTCCAAGGTATAAAGTCTTTGTAAAAATTCCATATGATGGATCTCATTTTTAAACAATGCCAAAATTTTGTGTACAAAAAAAATGGATTATTTACAGACTGATGACATGTACTTCAATCAGGTGTACAGTTTTGAAAATGTAGACTAGATAATATTTTTGGTATATTTACAAAAATCAAAATGTACTCCAATTAATTTATATACTTTATATATATTTATATAATTTATATACTTTTTTTAAACCTAGACACAATACATGAACACTTGACATGGGTAACAAGCATCTGACTATGACGTTTTTTTTGTGATGTAGACATAAATACTAATGAGTTTTTCAAAACCTGGATGTGAATCTAGAGTTAGAAAATGTTAATGTTAGTAAAGATCAACTAATAGTCAATGTTTTTAACACTAATATCACTTATTGATAATGGTTGACAGACTGTTTTTTTTTTTTTCTTACCCTACATCCCAGCCCACTCACTGGCTTCCGTTTTGCTTCTTGTGTTCTTTTCCTGCAGTAATCTGTTTTGCTATTATGTTTCAGACTCCACCCAGTTCTCCGAGCTCTCTTGGATCTAGGAAATCGAGTATGTGTAGCATTAGTAGCCTAAACAGCTCTTCTGACTCCTCCACGAAATCCTACTCCCCTACACACCATCACTACAGGTTCCGCAGCCCTTCGCAAGTTAGCAGTGTAAGTTTTCACTCCAAACAATTCCATCAGGTAAAAGATACTCACCAAAATTTGACTTTTCTTATATTTACGATGAAAAATGCCAAGAGCCAGGCCTTAAGTATCTCTTAATTTCTAAAGACTTCAAAGCTAGTATCGATACAAAAGCTAAAAATAAAGAATATTAAAAATTAATTTTTGAAAGAAAGTTGAGTATAAAAATACTTAGATTGTTTATGTATAGAGTTTAGTCTGCATTTCATTTTATTACTATTTCATGCAGATGTTGATATTATAAGATACTATATAATGTACATATGGTTATTCAGTGTATATTTCAAGGGTACTCAATACGTGAGTAGTTTAGCAGCAAAAACAAGGACTGATTGGTTAATAGCTAGAGTAGGCTAGCTGTATATATGTTTTGTGTGTAGTGTGTATATATATATATATATATATATATATATATATATATATATATATACACACACACACACAGCAAGTGGATTTATAAAGAAATTAGATAAATCTTTATATATGGACCCACTGGGGTATATGAACCTCAACATTTGTGGGTGGAACATGACATGATAATTCAAGACAAAATAAATATAGTTGGGCTCTCGCCCAGTCTTTTTCTCACCCGACTGCAATGCAATAACAGATACATGATTGCTTCTTATCCAGAATTTGTAAATTATGTAAATTTTTTTTTTTTTAAGATGGAAAAATCGTAACCATCACAGAACAAAAAGACATATTCCAAAAATACGTAAATTAATCAAGTACTTTTTTTTTTTATGTAAATAAAATCTTGGTTAGATGATATAAAGCAATTAATATGAAATAGGTAGCATTACATGTCTGATTTTGCAAATTTGAATTATTGTGAAGTTATTTTCCCTTATTTTTTAAATGGCAACATGAGAGTCTCTTTTTGTTTATTCATAAAATTTTATTTTCTTGGTTAAAAGTAAAACTACTTGATCAATTTGTGATTTTTGGAATATGACCTTTTCATTCCGTGACAAGTGCATCATAAAGATTTTTCTGTGTTTTTGTTTTAATTAGGATCAATTCTGTATTTACACCACATGATTAATCTGCAATGTAAAATCTGACCAAATCTAACATCTCAAATCAAAGGATGGAAGCATTACATTTGCTCAGCTTAGAAATTATCCTAACGACAAATTGGTTATGTTTGTATGCTTATGTGCAGCATTCGGTCTTCTAGATAAACTATTACAAAATCATTGATGTCTTGACTCGCAGGAAGGAAAATTTGGAAGCTAAGTTATGAGACAAAATTGTGCAGAGTGGAATTTGTAAATTGGTGATTGCTGAACTATGAAAACTGGTGAGTGAACTTGCATATTATCAGAAAATGTCTGACCCTCCCCTGAACAAGGGAAAAATGGTGTTAAATGAAGAGAAAATTAAGTAATCTTAAATTGAGGAGATTGAAGGAAAAAGATTTGTGAAGGAAATTAAAGAGATGTCCGGAAAAGATGCTTAAACAAAGCAACAAACTGAAATTAGATTGGTTTCAAAAGCAATCTGTGATCAGCTGCTTTGTTATAGAGTTATAAGGCCATTGTATTTCATCTTTTGCTATAGGTTTTCATGTCTGTAACAACTGTAGCTGATAATATAAGTCTGACATGGTTAAAATCACATTAGATGTAGACTCGTTGACTTATTCTGCAAATAGTTAAGCAATGGCAAGACTTGAACAAAAATGTTATACATATAGGATGAAACATGGTATAATAAAATATATATCATTTTATATATATATATATATATATATATATATATATATATATATATTAGATAGATAGAAGAATTGAACAATTAGTAAGAGTGTATATTTTTTTAAATCTATAATCCCATACAATTATTAATAGCTGATCAATATATAATTGTATTAATGTTATAAATAATATCTACAATAATATATGTACTTTCTCCTGGAGATAAAATAGTTTAAACATATGTAAATGTTTTGGGTTTTTTTTTTAAATTTAATCATTTATTCATAGAGTATTGTATAACAAGAATGTATAAATAATATATTTGAATTCAAATTCTTTGGATTATATTTGTCATTATTGAGAGTAATGTGAATAGTATTGCGAAATATTTATAACAGAAAATCTTGCAAGTTAATCTCACTTTATTAGTCTTTCATCTTTTTGATCATTTAAGAATTTTGTTTATCTCTTATTTTAAACTTCAGCTGTTTCTTGATTTAGTTTTTATTTATTATGCCTTTTAAGCATTTCTTTTTGATCAAATATCCCATTTTAACTTCTAAGAAAAAATTATGCATGTACAATTATGTACAACAATCTCATAGAATATATAGAATGGATGTAAAAATCAAACTCAACTATTTTAGCTTATTGTGTGTGTGTGTATATATATATATATATTTTTGCGTTTTACTTTTTATTTTCATTTTTTACTTTGTTAAATTTGTTCAGTTTTATTTAATTTATGATTTAAAGAGGTAAATCTATTAATATCTTAAGGATTTGTGAATTAAGGATGCTTTTCTGATTAAGATTCATAAAGTACAGATATTTTTTCAATCATTTATTAAATATCTCCTAAAAAAATGTTACTTATGCCTATAAGTATCCATATTTCTAATTATTCTAAATGGGGGCACATAGATTGTTGCAAAACATAAAAAATGTTATCAAATTTATTTGTGTAGCTCAATTAACTATGAAATTATGACAAAAATTTGTTGGAAATTAGAAAATTAATCGTCTTGTATACTATTTATGCAGAAGCCAATTTTCAAATAAATTAACCATAATGGAAATAATAATCATTAGATTAAACCAACTTAAACATTGGGTAAAATCTGATTCCCTTGTGAAAAAATATACAAAAATGATACAGAATTGCAATTTTGGCTGTTAATGATTCGTTTCAACAGCTAACACATTGAATCTTTCTAATATGATTCATAGCAAATCAAAGATCATACTAGATTCTTTTAATAGTAAACCAGTATAAAAAAAAACTCGGATTTGAACCATATAAAAGCACAATTTGATGATAGAGCAAAAATTTAATTCAATAAAGTTTCCAATAGATTTTTGTTTTTTGACAACTCAAGTCTATTTTATGTTTAACACCTCGACAAGATGGAACTGTTTTGATATACATAGAGAAAATATTATGTGCGTCAAGTTGAAAAAGGTCAATATTAAAAATAAACTCATCACTGAAAGGGGTTAACTAATTTGAAGTAACCGGAGGAGGAGTGGGGACTTTTAAGGACACAAAAAAAAGAATTGTACATTTATGAAAATAAAATGTTCAATTTTGTTTGCACCCAAATTTTGTCAGAATAAGAAAGAAGTTTGACAGGCGGTCAGAGGTGGAACGAACTGGATTCGGCCCTGACACACCTAGATTTTCAGTCTGTTATTAACCATTTAACCACTGTCACAAGTTGAACTTGAACAGACCTTCATTATAATGACCCAAAATGGATTCCACTTGACAAGTGTATGAGGAGATGAAAAAAAAATTGCTATAAATAATTGTATTCATATGTTTAATTTGTTAGCAGAATGAACTATTTACAGTAATTTCTTGTCTTTTGGAGGGACCTTTTTTATCACTTTTAACCATGCGTATATAATATGTATTAATAAATATGCAATCCAGGAATTCCAGTCCTGTAAATCTGGTATTCTTTGTGAATGTAGGATATTATCATATTAAAGTTGAATTGCCATTTTTTATATATATATATATATATATATATATAATGTACTTTGATGAAAAACATACAAACTTTATTAAGCTTTATATATAAAAGAATTTAAAAATATATTTCGAATTTTATACTTTTTTTTTTTTGCCAAGGATAATTAGAAAGAATAGTGTGCTACATTGCGATCAGCTTCCGACAACTTTTTATAGGCGTGATAATTTTTATCTAACAAAAAGGGCAAAATGTAATTTGAAAAGTTTGGCTTCTCATATGAATGCAGTGCATATTCATAAAGACTTGTTCATTAAAATCAAAGTTCTAAATTGTCTTCTAGCAGAGAATTGGTGCTACTTCCATATACCATTTGTAAAAATTGTTTCAAAGAAGCTGCATTTCATCTTGCTCGGAAGATTTGACTTCCAGGTTGCGTTTCACCTTGTTCAATCCAGCCCAGTATTGTTTACAAACTCATAATTGCCTATAAACTTTGATTTATTTAGTTGACTTAGCATTAGAGTTGGCGTTTCCTTTAAACAGTGTACTGACACAAAATTGCCATTCGAAGCTACAATGTATCTACAATAACATTAAATTATATGGAAAAAAAATCTAAAATAATTTTTATATTAATTTTCTAAAGTAGTCAGATCTTCCTGACTTGAAAACTTTTTAAAAAGTGAGGGAAAATCTAACGGGAATCATGTAAGAAGCACAATGTAATGGGAACTGTGCAATAGGAATCGCTTAATAGGTAATAGATTGAATACTCCATTTAAGTGAGTTTCGTCGGACAGTTTATAGATGAAGGTTTTAAATAAATTTTTTTTTTCTTAAATTGTGAAATTTAGCAATAAAAAGGATGAACATATCAAATCTTATTTTAATTGAGATGGAAAAAGTTTGGCAGATTATGTTATGTAAAACATGATTTTATTTTTTTTTTTTTTCAAATATTTATACAAATTGTTCAACCAATCAGTTAAAATTATTTGTGGATAGTTTGTATAGTTTATCTTGAACTGACTTTCTAAAAGCAGAAATTTTTTTCTTTAGACCTGATTAAGTTAACTTAAATAGAATAATTGGTATTTTCATGTGCTGCATCTTTCATCTGATATTCTTTTGAGATATTTTTCCTGTTTAATTTTGATGCTGATTTTAGTTAAACCATTTTTTTTTATATCTTTATTCTGAAATCCGTCAACCACTGATAAAGTTTCAGGGTACCTTGGTTTCTTTCACTATCTTCAAATATTAAGAATTCTAATTGAATGAAAATTCATCTAAAAAAAACAATGTTAAAAATGAGATTTAATTTAAACCTTTTTATCTCAAAATTAATTTAGTTATCTCCTAAACTCTAAATCCAAAAGTCTTCATATTATTTTTTTTTTTTTAAGGAATCTTATTTAGACATGTTCAAGGAACATAATCCCTTTTTATGGTTTAATTTTGAACACTCTACCCCCCCCCCCGGCAAAGTTCTATTTTTAACCAAAAATAGAAATAGCTATTATGTAATAACTAAAATGAAACCATTTCATGTTTCTTGGAAATGCACAATTTTTTTATTACAATTTTAGCTTACTTAGACAAATCCAGTATCTTTTAATAAGCTTGAGAAGGGTTTGCTGAACTTTCAAGAATAAAGAAACTCAGTACAGTTTGATGATTGTTTAAATAGTGTAAATGGACGATTATTCACGTTGCTAAAAGAAAAGAAAAAAGTGGACAAAAGATGAGACTAATATCAGCCAAAGTTGATTTCCTTTATTTTGTGATGAAATGAAAATAAATTTTACTTTCAAAACTATCCAAAAAAAAAAAACATTTTGGTTTTTGTCCAGAATTCAACCGAATTAAAAAGAAACAAAAATGCAGAAAAATCTTTATAATGTCTGTATCTGTCATGGAACGAAAACGTCATGTTCCAAAAACCATGCAAATTGATCAAGTATTTTTTTTTTTTACTAAGAAAATCAAATGATGCATCTTGCTCCCTCAACTCAAATCGAACTGAGATCAAAATCAGCCTTGTAATGACTACAATTTACTGTTTCGATTTATTTGCCTCCCCACGAGGGCAGTTTTTAATGTGGGGAAAATCCAACTCCCCAAAAAGAGGCACTCTGGATGGGGGGGGGGTCTCAGTCATAAAGGATTTCTCTACAGGACAGAAAAGGTGAAGTGAAGCATCAGAACAGATACTACACTGTGATCTTGGCCTGAAGGTTTATCAATTTATGTGATTTTTGGAATATGACATTTTTTGTTCTGTGACGAGCACACGCATAAAAACTTTTCTGTATTTTTTTTTTTTTTAATTTGGTTGAATTCTGTACAACAGCTAACATTTTTGAAGGAGTTTTTTTCTTTCTGTTTTATGGTAAAATGGTAATTATTAATCGTAGTTATATTTTTGAATTTGCGATTTCAAAAATATAATTGCAATTAATAGTAATGTTTTATGAAAAAAAAAATTTATTTTATCTTCATTACTTAAAAAAAAAAAAAAGTTTGATGTTGGCCATTCTTACCCAACTAACTTGTTCACATTTTCTTTTAATACTTTTTATATTGTTTAAAATATTGGTTCATTTTAAGCTTTTTCTTCCTATATTTCATAGAATGCTGTCATCAACTGTTATTTTTATACCCACCTCTCACAGCACCTCACCCTTAATTGTGACATAGTATAGATTTGGCTCTACTTTTGTGTTTTTGCTATTTGTCATATTTGGAGTGTTGGAATAGTGACTGCATCATTTTTTTTTTTTTTTTTTTTTTTTTTTTTCTTGGGAGGGTGGGGGTCATATAATTATCAATTAAGCATTCAACCTTAAGTTTGGGAGGGGGGTCTATCATTTTTACTGCAATTGTACATTTACATTTGGTAAAAGGTCAGCATTTTATTATCTTTTTGTTTAAAAAAAAAAAAATTGCAGTTCACTAAAATTGGGAAGGTTTTTTTTGGGGGGGGTAATTTGAAAGAAAAACGTTTGTATAAGAAATGTTTAAATGAAAGTTTACATTTTCTTTGCCCAGATTTAATTTTATGTATATTATTTCTATTAGAAAACCGTTGCAATTCTCTTGTAATCATATTGACTAATTGCTTATATTTCCAGTAACAAAATATTATTTTTGTTTTTTTTACATAAATGAAGTTTAGTATGTAAAATCTTTGTAATTTGTGTTCTAAAAAAATTTACGATTTAAGAAATTCATCCTGAATAATTAATTTGAATAAGAATTCTGTTATTTTTATAGCTTAATATCAACATTTATTCAAATAATTAGTTTTATATCTTTTAAAGGGTTTATTTATAAGAACATGTATGATTTGTGTCGAAGCAAGGTTATTTTTTTTTAAATCATCAAAATATAGAAAAGTCAATTTTGGTGTGAGTATTTTCTACCATTTTATTTGTATTTTTGTTGTTTTTAATTGCTTGTATGTCAGTGGGTATTTTTATTATTTAAGTTACCTTTTTTATTTTATTTTTATTTTTTTTTCTGTTAAAATATTAATCCAATTATATTTAAAACCTGAACATTATTTTTGTTTTTTCTTGAGTATTCTAAATGAGGAAGGAAAAACATCCGAGCATGATTTTCTAGGAAATTCTATTAATTTCTGTGGTTTTATTTTATATTTTTGTGTGAGTGTTTTTTTTTTTTTTTTTTTCTAACAAATTTCTTGAACCAAGTTTATAGGAAGTTTAATTCATACATGGGTAAATAATTATACTACTATGGTTACATAGTTTTATCAAAAATCTACAAAAGATAGTCTTTTATATTAGATTTCGTATTAATAAAATCCGTGATAAAAATAAAGCAAACCTAAAAAGCAGCAAGCTGACTTTAAAAAGTAGATAACAAAAGTTTTTACTTGTTAATGAATTATCAGAGCATATTCAGGGGAAAAAATCTTGCATAGATTTCTAGAAAATTCTTATTTTATTCAATTTCTAAATATATGCCACTCTTATGGCTAGAAAAATGTTCCAAAACCCATGTTAATCAGTGAATTATTTAAGAATGAATCGTCTAATACAATTATAATCCAAATAAATACAGATTCACATATACATGTATATATATTATACTAGCATGGGCGCCCGGCGTTGCCCGGGTGTTTGGATGTGTATGTTGAGCAAAAAAAGAAAAAAAGTGATAGTAGGAAGGCAGGCTCAAACCCGTACCGCAAAGGAGGAAAAGAACGGGGTAAAACCTAACGTTTATGCTGTTATGACCACTGCCAAACCGGAAGCGACATTTTTTAAAATTAAGGCTAGACAATCTAAAGGAGAGGATAACTTTAAAAAATATCGGCGAAAAAAGTGACCCCACTTGTAGAAAAGTGCCTAGTTGAAGGGGAAGATATTAATGTTTTTAGCCAATGTTTTTATATTTGTTGTCTGAAAGATCAAACTTTAAAACGATCTTGGTAAAATCCGTCGCTCTATTGAAAGTTTAAGGCAGACATGCAAACAGACATACATATATACATACATTTATATATTGGTAACTAAAAATTTTCGACCCAAACTGATGAAAAAGCTTGCCCTATCTCTAAATACCCTTTATGTAAAATTTCAAATATTTAGACCAGAAATTGTCTGAGTAATTTGGAAGAGACCGCAGAGGTCAATTTTTTTTAACTTTGACCCCTATTATGACCCCTTAAAATTTATTGTTTTGGGCTCAAATCAAGTTAAGTTAGATCCATGTCCAAGGAACCTATATCTAAAATTTCAAGTGCGTAGACCCAAAATTGTCGGAGGAGGTTGGTAGAGTTCTCAAAGGTCAAATCGTTGAACTTTGACATCTTAATCGCCAAATTTATGGCCAAAAACCGATCACATCGATTTTCCCAAATCTCAGTAACCTGTATATCAAATTTCGAGTCTGTAGACTAAAAATTGACAGAGTTATTGCATAGGGAAATGTACACAGATACGTTCACTTTTATAGATATATAGATATAAATTCCTTTAACAGAAATGTTTGTATGTTAGATCACTAATGTATGACAATAGCTCTTAATTTAACATAATCTAAATTCTAATTAAAGAATCACTCCATATTTCCTTCATAAACGTTTTATTGACAAGCAGTTGTTTCTGACCATATTAAGAGCATATATGAATGTCGTTCCAAAAATAATGTCTCCTATTTTTTTTAACTAAAAAATAAGGACATTGAAGCATTATGAAGACAGAGGTAGTATCATCAAAACAGGCGACCTTCTGTGTCCCAGAATCAATTCTTCTGCATAGTAACCACTATTGTCAGTGCACTTTTGCCAGTCTTTGATGCTTCGATCGTAAGCCTTGTCGTTAACCGCATCGGCTTCATAAACATTCAGCAGGCGCCGGTGAATGTTTATCAGGTCAGTTTTACTATAAGTTAACATAAACGTTTGTGTGTTAGATACTTAATGCATGACTATAGCTCTAAATTTGAGGTAATCTAAATCCTAGTAAAAAAATCACTCCATATTTCCTTCATAAACGTTTTATTGACAGGCAGTTGTTTCTGACCATATTAAGAGCATATACGAGGGTCGTTCCAAAAGTAAGTCTCCTATGGTTTAACTGAAAAACTAAAACATTGAAGAGCTATGAAGACAGGAGTGGTACTATTAAAATGAGCAACCTTTTATGCTATAGAATTCATTTTTCGATATGGTCACCACCATTGTCGATGCACTTTTGCCAGCCTTTTTTGATGCCTTTGGAATGTGCTTTGTCATTTGCATCTTTGTCACCATTCTGTAATTGAGAAACTTATCCACTGACATCAACTACATCAGCTTCATAAATGTTCAATAGGTGCCGGTGAATGTTGATTAGTTCAACGTTTTTCTGCATATAGACTTCAAAGACACATCTCTGCTTCTGGCGCACATCTATGACAGGGTTTGCTTTCTGAGTTTAACACTGTCAATATTTGCAATGGAGAGATGAAACTTTTAGATCATGAATGCAGAAGCTCAGTCATCATAACAATGCAGTTTGCATCATGGTTACATCTAGTTATCATAAAAAATATTTTCATAGCTCCAATATATATATATATATACGTCATCCAAAGATACCATTTTGCTGTATCACAGTTCTTCATTGTAGCTAGATTTTTTTTATTATTTGAAAACTTCAGACTACTGTTTTCATCTTTAGTGTTCTCTTCACAACATTTCGGTCGATGTAACCTCCGACCATCCTCAAATGCATCTTGTTGAACTCTGGAATCTGCTTAGAATTCTGAATGGAATTTTTTTTAGTTTATTAGGGTAACATGCTCTCATTCCATCAACCCTGACTGGGTGGAGGTCCTAAGTAATTCCCAGTTGTATTTTGAGTGTTGCCTGCACTGAGGATTCAACCTCCAAAAGTCTGACATTTACGATTGAATTTTATCATGCACTTTATCAACTGTACCATGAATCCTTACAGAATCCTTATTTCAAAAATTCAGAAGTGTTTTGTTTTTTTATTGGAGTGGGGTAGCAATTGGAGATTCTACCTGCTATTCCATCAGCACAAGTCACAGGAAACAAATGTTATTTAGTCACATCTTCTGCTTGGTACAGATTGTGAACCCACGTGACTTATTTTTCGCCATTACTTCCGATCCAGGGCAAGTTGGTTGATGGACGCCCAACTGGTGAGAGATGTCCAATCAAAAATATTTTCTCTCCATCTTCTCCTTGGCTTTCTTTTGCCTTCTAACATACCCTCAAAGCATAACTTTGATCAGCCAGTGGTTGATTGTTTGATATGGCCAAAAAGTTTAAAGGTTTTACTTTTGATTTTATCAAATAGAGAGAGTAAGGAAGTAGTTTGACGAAAGGTGTATATTGGGGGTGGGTATCAGAAATCTTAATGTTTATATAAACAATATTAACTATGGCAAGTGTTCTACTTGTTTATAAAGAGCTTTGCATTATTGCTAATCGTAGTTGGTGATTATGCCTACTTCAATAAACAGTAGCATAACTGTTTATTTATGAAAGTCAATATATTTTTATGATGATTCTCTATTATATATATATATATATATAAAGGGGCATTTCAAAAGTAATGCCTCTTTTTTATTCCGCCTGAATACATCAGAGGGGATTGCAAATATATATATATATATATATATATATATATATACAGAATGCACAGATAATGATTTTTAAAAAATGCACTTAGCTCTATTCAGTAGGATATTGAGCCTTATACTTTAAGATTTATTGTCTCAGTTTGGTTCCATTCTGATATTGAGATTTTTTCTTACAAATATGCCAAACTCCAATGTGCCAGCAGAATACATGATTTTTAAACACTGATGTTATCATCTAAGATGGACGAATCTCTCTTCTGATTTTCACTCTAAAACCATGTCTCTTTTTTAAACACTGCTTTATCATTTCTGATGAGGTCGCATAGATATAATATTTTAATAGGGCTTAAGTTTCTCCTACATGGTTTAAAAACCAAACCAAAAACGTTTTAACAGTAAATATAGAAGAACCTAAAAAAAATATATAAAAATATTTTTTAGTTTATATACTTATATACAAATTTTTAAAATAATTATTTTAATTTAAAAATTTCTATTTAAATGAGTTTTAACAAAAAATGAGGAAATGAGTGAAAAGTTTGAGGATTTTTTTTATTGTGTATCTGAGAATTTGTGATGCGTGTACGTGTTACAGGTAATGTGTGAATTTGTGATGCGTGTATGTGTTACAGGTAATGTGCGAACTGTCTTTGTTTGTGTTTCTATTTTGAATCTAGTGTAAGCTTCCTTCCCATCACGTGTGAAAACCACATTTCCAAATATACTCTGCACCCTCGTCATGTGAATTACCCACTGTTCTCAAATAGTCTGTTCGATATGATCCACCTTCTAAAATACTTTTCACAATTCATCAATGTAAAAGTTCATATTTCAATTGTACTTTTTTCTTTTTTTTTTTCTTTTTTTGTTGTTTTAAATGTTATTCTTTTCTACATTTTCTTTAATCATTTTATTTTTTTTGTATTTTAAAAAATGTTTTTAAATGATTTTTTATTATAATTTCCAAATTTTCGTTTTTTTTCTTTTTAAATTTTTTTTTTTTTTCACTAAAAAGAAAACCTTTTAATGGCTAAGAGAATCTAATGTCTCCTGGGAAGATCTTCCAACTGATATTCAGCAAGAGTCGGAACACTTTAATTTGCTTAATGTCACCATCTGCCCCACTCCCTCATTGATGCGCCAATTAACATTGTTTTTATTATGCAAATTAGCAAATGGAATAGCACAACATCTGCAGTGCCACCTATATCACAATGCTCTAAACTTATAATTTAAAAGGGGGAAGTAACTCAACATGAAATTGTTATTTCAGTTCTTATAAAGATTTAATTGATTTTTTATCTCTTTAACATTTATGAGATATGAAATCGGCTATGATATTAAATTACTTTTCTTTAATCATTTTTTTTTTTTTTTTTCGTATTTGATATGCCATAAAATAGATGAACCAAAGAGTGGTTTCCTGTCAGATTCTTATGTCCTTTTCTGATATTCTTTTGATGTATGCTTAAAATAAATATGGAGGAAGAGCTAATTTAGATGGCTGCCGCTTTTTAGCCTTTTTAACTTTTACATCCTGGAATGTGTAATATATAATTTTATCGACTTTGCAGGTGTTTCTTTTAATGTTCTATTTTTATTTTAAGTAATTTTACCTTGTAAGGAACAATTTTTATACATGCTTGATTATGCATGTTTGCATTAGTGTATGTATGCGTGTGTAAGGATAAAAAATATTGAACGGAATGTTGTGGAAACAGAATGTATCAAAAAACAAAGGAAAAACAAACACAGGAAGAAATTATTTGATTTTCATTTCTTCCTGTGTTTTTCTTTTCTTTTTTTTTTGTGTTGTTTATATATTAATCATTTTATATATATATATATATATATATATATATATATATATATATATATATATAAATTTTAAGATGTAATACCAATTTAATATCTAACACTTTAATGCATATAATTTTTTTTAATTCAATCTTAATTCTAAGCCTTGTATAAATTGTCTAAATAAGACTCCATTTATTGTTTATCTTGTTTTACTGTTTTAATTCTTAATCTGTTTTTTTGTTGTTTTTCTGCCAATCTCATCTGGAATCTTTCCTAATCTACTTTTGTGCCATGTTCAAAATATTTACTGCTTTTTCTTTCTTCCAGATTTTTAGATCTCTTTTCTACTTTCTCTCATTAAATCTAGTTTCAGATATACACAAGCATTTGTAGTTAGGTAAATCAGATCTTATAATCTACATATTCCCCTCCCCATCCAAAAAAAGTGGTAAGAAAAAAAATGAATTAAGGGAACTTTTTTTATACCATTGGCCAAAATATTAATGTTGATTTATTTGTGTAGTTGTTTGGCTTTTTAAGGGTGGAATTGATTAGATGGTTAAAATGAAATAACAAGTTTAATAACGAATACATGAAAAGTGAAAAGATGACTAAAATGTGATTCACTTTTGTACAAGGAAAAGCAAATGAAGATGAGAGAAACTGAAATTGTTCAAAGGAAAATTATGAATTTAATTTTTTGATGTCAAGAAAAAAATGGATGTTGACAAAAAAAATTTATTTGTATTTGGATTCATCGGACTATTGTTCTCATCTTAAATGTGATTTTCACAACATTTCAGTCGATGTAACCTCCGACCTTCTTCAGTTGTATCTTGTTGAACTTGGGAATTTAGACGAAATTTCGATTGTTTCTTTTTCTTTCTTTGTTTTCTTTTTCCTTTTCTTTTGTTTCTTTTTTTTTTTTTTTAAATACAATTGCGAATTACTTAGGACTTTTATCCAGTCATGGCTGACAGAACAAAAACATGCTACCCCAGTGAAGTAAATAAAGGGTTCCGTTCGAAATTCCATCCAAATTCCCGAGTTCGACAGAAACATCCCCAAGTTCTACAAGATACACCTGAAGAAGGTCGGAGGTTACATCAACTGAAACGTGAAAATCACACTCGAGATGAGAAAATAGTAGTTAGATAAATCCTATTAATACGAATAACCAATCCTCATCTACAAAATTCAGAAACGTCATAACAATTTTATAGACATTGATTTTTAATGTGGAAAAGAAATTGAAACTAGAGAAAAACTATTTCAATTTTCTACTAAAAAAACAGAGGTACTGGAGGTTTTTTGTTTTTTTGCAAGAAAAAGTAGGAGTTAATTATAAATTTTCTGTGAGGAAAAGAAATGAAAAAAGTATTAGATTACTAGAAATAAAGTAAAAAAAAAAAAATTAACATTTAAAGATGTTAACTGTTCTCTAAACAAAAAAGATAAAAGTATCACTCAGTTTTTTTTTTTCTTTAAACTAAGGAAAAGTACAATGAAAACAGTAAAAGTGATAAAATGAAAAATAATGATACCTCGCCCTTTTTTATTTTATAGTAAAGGCAAAATGAAATATGCTTTTTCAATCTTATGCCTGTGTTATAAGGAATCTGTTATGCAGAGTGAAAATCTTATTAGTTTGATCAATTATGCACTATAAATGTTGGGAACTCACTTTTTTATTTGGGGTCAAATAGCAACTTTTGTTCAAGTTTATTATATGGAGTGACTTCTTTACAATGATTATTGCATTTCAGTAGTCAGCAATTCAAAAGGAGATTTTCAATGAAAACAGATGAACCAAATCGTAAATTTCCTCATCTCTCACTTCTATCAACAATCAAATTATTTTATGACATTTTGTTTTTTTTAACATCTAAAAAAAAATTATTTTCAATATTTTTTTTGCAGTTCCTTCTAAACTCTCTTTTTTCCTTTTTATTTCTCTTCTTTGTCTCTTAATTTCTTGTTGCATCTTCCATGAGTATTGGATAACTTGTATTAACAAATGGAGCGGCACAATATTTGTTCCAATTGTTCATTGAATGTCTTGACACAATTTAAATCTCGTCTGCTTTATTGCATTTTATAAGGCATTTCATTATATTTTTTGTTTTGGTTTAAAAAAAAAAAAATTTAAATACGGTTTTGCTGCCTGCTGCTGCTATTATTGCATGCTGTTGTTAATAATAATAATAAATAATAATTATAATATTAAATAATTAGGTTGCTTAAAATAAAACTGATATCTTTTTAGTAGCTCTTTAAAGTCTGTCTCTATTTTAAAATACAAGCAAAGATTCTGGCAAATTTTTTTTTTGACTAAAAGAAATATTTTAATGAAAAATAATTTTGTTTTAAAATTTGTAACATGGAACAGCCATGAAAAAGCACCAGTAGGCTTTTGGCTAGGAGCAAAGTGTAGTATGTTTTCTGATATGATATTAAACTTTTCTGTAAGAGAAGGAGAAATCTTACAAGACCAAAATCATTTTCATTTTTGTCTTAATTCAGAGTGCACTTTTCTGGGGAGATGGATATGCCCCCCCCCCACACACACACACATAAAAAATAACCTTAGGTCTAACTTTAGCCTCGTGAGGAGACAACATGAGAAGGCAGTTATATCAATACTTACGAACAAATTACATTTGAGAAAAATGTTCATAGAATAGATTTTTCAGATGTTGTTCAAAATTAATTTTGCTTAATTTCTTCAATTGAAATTTGATAGGGGATTGTACTTACAAGGTAAACAAAATGGAAATTCTAATTCTGAGAATCTTTGTTTCTAGTTTTTTGTTTTTATGTGATTTGTGTTAGTATATAGAATAATGGAGAAGTATGGAAGCAAACTAGTAGAAATAAGAAGACAAACGCATCACTAAAGCAGAACCAATATTTCAGCGAATTCAAACAACCTTAATCTTTGGTATAGAAAAGCTTTACTGATAAGAAAACGAGCTTTATATACAAGTTATCTAAGGAGAGGAATTTTGTCTGTTTTATTTCCTATTTTAAACTCATATACGAGAGGCGTTCCAAAAGTAATGCCTCCTATATTATTTCATCTGAATGGATCAGAAAGGATTGCAAATTGCATTGTTATTATGACTTGAAAGTTTTGTCTCTCTGTTGCAGATATTGACAGTGTGAGAATCTAAGAAAGTAACTCCTGTCATAGATGTGTTAGAAGTAGAAATGTCATTGAATTCCTGGCAAAAGTGCATTGAGAATGGTGGTGATAATGTAGAAAAAGATATTCTGGAGGATAAAAGGCCACTCGTCTTTGTAGCTCTTCCTATTTTTGAGTTAAAAGATAGGAGGCTTTACTTTTGGAACAATGCTTGTGTGTGTGTGTGTATATATATATATATATATATAGTCTTCGACATACAGTCCTGTTTCGTTGTATCACAACTCTTCAGTGCCGCTAGACTAGCACCTCTCCCAAGCCGAGGATTGAACCTAGAAGCGTCGTGTTGACAGTAAGCATTTCTACCGATCAACCCACGGGAGCGGCGCCTGTAAATAATCTCGCCAAATGTCTATTTAAACAAACATCCGTTCACCACTCAAGACAAAATGATTAAATATCTTCATGATAATCGACCTATTCATTCATACTCTTTGCATGCAATGATGACGGACATATTTATTGACTTGCATGGCTGCATATCTACTCTTTCTCGGAAATCTTGTCTAAATTATTCCTCGGAAATCTTGTCTGAATTATTCCTCTAACATAAAACAAATATGCTATCAATATCTACAATCAATGGAACAAAAGTTAATGCTGTGATTTTTATATCTCTGCTTCTAAGATTTACAACTGTAAGACGCCATCAATATACTTTTTAAAAATACTTAAAATTGGGACCTGTTGACAATAGTGGTAAGTTGGGAATTCTTACAAAATTGTTATACACACATGCACATTACCTACTGCTAACCATAAAATGCATGCCAATTATTTTTTTAAGTAAAAATATTGGTAAGAATGCGTGCATATTCGATGGAACACTTCTGAAAAAAAAAAACTGCGGATCACCAGATTTAGAAAACTAAAAAGATAAAGCCTTCTAGAGATTTGTTTTTGAAATAAGACAACCACCAATAAACACAACAAAGGAATCACAAGAACAAGAGTTAGATTTAAAAAATACAATATTTACTTACAAGGGGAAAAACTTCTCTTTCTTTCTGTGTGTGCCTAACAACAAGCATAATTTCTTTGAACAGTTTTTCAAAGAACTTTCCATCCATGGAACATGTTGCTAAAAGATTGCTTTCCTGAGAACTACAACATGCTCATCTCCAAATCCGATATAAAAAATTACTTGTCATAAATCATGCTCATACACCAATTTTTTTTTTCATTCCATTATTTTCAATCCTTTCATTGTATGCATCATTTAACTCCCAATCTATATAACCTTATCCTTGAGTGGATTTTAGCCTTCATAAGTGGCAACTCATTAATAAATATTTTGTTTTAAAATAAAAAAAATGTACAGACATAAAATAAAGAACTTAAACAGGAAGGGATAATTGCCTAAAAAATAAGATTGAACAAAAACATGTACATAATGACACAATCAAACTTTGGAAAGAAAAAAAAAAGTAATTATCTGCCTGCAAACAGGAAAAAAGGTGATTGGAATGGAACTCCAACCTCTCATGCATAAATGTTAACAGGAGAGTATGCACATTTGATCTAAAGTCAAACACATCTGAGGAAGGAATGATAAATATAGAATACAGAACTTCCATCTGAACATGCTGGCACAAGAACACAATGCAAATATAAAATATTAAAATATATTGTAAAAATAAAAGGTGAATTTAAATAGCTTGTCTCACCGTTGTATGTCTTAATTTGCTTCAGTTTGTCTCGATCCGTTACACCGCTGCAGTGTATTGCTTTTGAAAAATATCCTTTATATACACACTAGACAGTACTTCTACTCTTCAATGAGTGATAGTGTTTGGTTCTTTACAAGTTTAAAGAATTTTGAGTCCGTGCACTGGGTCTTTATAGAAATGTAAAGATATTCAGTTGAATTAAATGTAGGAATATTGGTTCTTTCAGCGATTTTTGTGGGCACAAATTTTTTAGAGATGATCAAAGATTCTTGTCGTTTTTCATTTCAAAATAATACTGCTGTCAGGTTACCCCTATGAAATTATAAAAAAATTCAGCTTTCTACGATGGTCCCAATCCTGAAAGACAATATATATATATTTTTTTTAATCATGCCTTTTCTTGAAATAACGGTAAAGATTTTGTGTTTATGCATTCGAACAAGCAACAAAACACAAATTTTGTCAGTTGATGTGGGAAGTTGGGGTTAATATTTTTGCAGGCTGCTATATGCTTTTCATTGGTCATCAGATGAGATGAATCGATAACTGAATTGTGCAATTTATGACTTAAACAAGTTTAGGTTACTTCTATGTCTGAAGCTTAAATGGCTGAGATGATTGTTGGACACAGGATGCAAAAAAAATAGCAACACTTTGACTAGTGAAAGGAAAGAAAAACAGGTTCTTTTAAATAAAATTCTAATAAGATGGACATGTCATTAATATATATATATATATATATATATATATATATATATATATTAATGACATGTCATTAATATATATATATATATATATATATATATATATATATATTAAGTTATTTTTTAACTTATAAACACTAGTGTTTCAAGCTTACATAGTCATCAGTATATAGCAAGTGATAATTACTGCTGGTCAGGAGATTTGAACCCAGTCACAAAGCCACTGTTGACTTTTTAGGCTAGGATCGTACCTCCAGGTCACTAGCAATTAACGCAAGAATTGAAGGAAATTCGATGCCTCCATTTCAGTCTCTAAAGACAAAGGATACCCCCTGTAGGGGCAGTTGCTTGTGTAATTATGAGGCAAGGGTTGTGCAATTACCAACCACACCTCTCCTGAATCGGCAGTGTTTGATTCCAGTGGCAAGGAGAAGTCCAGGATGACTGGAAACAATGCTGAGATAAGCGGAGAAGACATGCAGCACCTGGAAGTCTCAAATGGTCACCCATTTAGTACTGACCAGGTTCAATGTTGCTTAACTTCAGTGATCCAATGGGAATCAGTGTGTCAATGTGATTATGCTGTACGTATGAAGGAAATTGTGCCCATAAATGTCATGCCGGCAGGCATACATAGTAAACAGTCGAAGTATTCAACAACATAAGAATATTGTGCATATATATATATATATATATATATATATATTTTTTTTTTTTTTTTTTTTGACCGTCCCTCTTGAGAAAGCCTGCATAAGACAGGCGAAACATTGAGCCTCTAAGTCTCTCTGCCTCCATCTTAACTTTATATCATCGGATTTTATCCATTTTTAATAATTATATATATGCAGAAATTTAGATTTAATTTAGTCGCTTCTGTATACGTGAAATTATTTCTGAATCTGCAGAATAAAATATTAATTTGATTTGTAAATCCAAATTCAATAAACCTTTTAATTCATAAAAATAAATTTCTGTAAATTGGCATATTTAACATCATTTGTTTAAATGCAGGTCGGGCACCATAGAAGTGATTAATATTTAATAGAAACTGAGAAACCGTATGAAATAAAATTATTGTACATACTTTTCCTGCTCGTATTGAAAAGAATTTTATACACGTTAAACATTCCAAGACATTGAAATTACTATGTACGTATGCCTCTCACCCATACAGCTTATGGAAACAGAATTGATATAATTGTTACTAATGCAGACCCTGATTATTGCATGCAATATTCAAATTAATATCATCACTGGGAAGTCAGTGTCTCGAATATCCAGAGAAAATGTATAAATCCATCTATCCGCCACTGTGTTATAGATAGAAATAATGTCAGACATTCAATGCTACCAAGACTAAGCTTCTTTCCTTTAATAACTACAAGAAACCTTCTCAACTAATAATAGCAATGGCCAATGATACATTACCTGAAAGTACTTGATTCAAACTACTTGGCTTAACATTCACGGGGAATATGAGTTGATGAGTTGGAATAGATATATCAAGGACATTGGCAGGGCTGCTGCAAAGAAGGTGGTCTCTCTATACCATGCTAGAAAGTTACTTATACCTGAGAGTATCCTGTATCTCTACAAAGCCACCATTCACTCATGCATGGAGTATTGTTGCGACATTTGGGTTGGTGCATCTGCTACTAGTCTCTCACTCTTAGACAAGGTTCAAAAGAAAGTTGCCAACCTAATATTAAGGTTCTGCAGTGTCACTTAGGTTTCAACCTCTGTCTGATTGACGAAATGTTGCGTCCTTCAACCTGCTTTGCAAGTATTTTAATGGTAGGTGCTATGACGAACTACGTAAATACCCTGACAAGCAGCAAAATTCCACCCCTACACAGATCCTCAGATGCCAGAAAACTTTCTACTCTAATAGTTTCTTCTCTAGAACTGCTAGACTTTGGAATTCCCTTTCGGGTTCCTGCCTGCCTGACTGTACTGACATGCAGAAGTTCAAGTGTAATGTACCTATTTACTATGCCTCCCCACGGGACAGAGTTAGACACCAGGGTCGTTTTTTAACGTGGAGAAAAGGTAAAAAAATAAAAATTGTCTCAGTCGTGAAGGATTTCTCCTCCACCGAAAGAGAACAAGAAATAGAAGTGCAGCATCTGAAGAACAGATACTACACTTTGATCTTGTCCCGAAGGCCAAGAAAACATTGTAAACAGACATCTTGCTGCTGAACTCCCTACATAGTATCTCTGCAAATTATGTTCCAGGTGATATCGCCCTACATCAAAGTGGCACTGTGTTTTGTTTAGAGTGAAGATGTAATTTTAAAAAAAAAAAAAAATAGAGAAGATTTGACTAGAGTTTTTATTCAACTGCCATTAATATCAGCTGTGGATATCAGTAACATTTTTGTGAAGGAGTGCTATGGACTAGAAGCCATTTTTTTGGTGACTCTTGGTATGAAAATGCACTAAGCACCCGGTGTGGAGATAAAAAGCGAGGAGGGGACTATTTTTTATGAAGTTCACCTATCAAAACAAAAACTACACGCACAAAGTATTAAAATTAAATTCTAAAAAAAAAAAAAAAAAAAAAAGTTATCTTTTTTGCCTGTGGAAATGCATATTTATAAAACTTTTTCCCTTTTCATATTAAACCTTTTTTTTTTCTTATCAAACGATTACTACAACTATTTCTACTACCTCTATTACTATTACTACTACTACTACTACTAAAATCACTACAATTTCATACAAAGATTCTCCAAACTTCCGCAATTATGGGAAGTGAATGCACAAACAACTTTTTCTTTTTCTGACTGGAAAACTCCTCCAAGCTCTTAACTGTCCCTTTGGTTTGGATTGACTCTTCTTTAAAACCAATTTTATTCTTGGCATGTCCAATATTTTTTGTTTTACCCGCAGCAGCATCCCCTGCCAGGCTCTCTTCGTCTAAAAAGTGTTTCATCCCATGATTCCGGTTTTACTTCCCAGGATGCTTTATTCTTGAGATCGACCACCCCACCGTTCATTCATCTTCGGCAGGTATGAAGACTCCAAATGCTGTCCACTCGAGTCGACCAAAAAAACAAAACAAAAATAAATAAGAGTCCGACCCTGATATCATAATTTTCTTTCTGCTTTAAAAATGTATGATTATATAATGATTTTCTATTTAATAACAATTATATGATGACCTATTTTATAACAATTGTATGATGGCCCCTTATTTTGTGGATCTTCACGATACAAATTAAATCATACCGGTTTTTAAGTTCTGACCAATTGATTTTTACCAAACATGTGATTTTTTAATAACATTGGTAAAGTTTCAAATTTAATACATTAATTTTATTTTTGCATCCCATTTTAGAGTCATCCAAATACTTTAAAATGGTATATAAGTAAGATTTGGGGCGGAAAAAACACTGGAGATATTGCATTTTAAATTTTGCCAGTATTGTCAAAAATTCACCTTTTTTGGTAAAGGTTAAAAAGTCCTAATTTAAGAACTGCTCAACTTTATGAGATAAAGCCTTGTGCCGTTCATATCGCAACATTTATCATGTAGCATTTTTTTTGTAAATCAAGTTAACGTTCACTGTTTTTGATTACAAGAAATTAATTTGTGGATTGTTTTGGTATGAAAAAATCAAAAAAAGTGTTATGCCATAAAACCATGAAACCAATCAATGAATCCGTTATAATAGGTTCTTAACAATAGTTCTCTGTTTATGAAAGCGTTGGATCACTGTAGGATAATCCAAATTAATGAAACTCTTGGGTTTCAAAATGATCTCCAGATTATCAAGAACAGAAGGATGAACTGGTTTGGCCACGTAGTCAGAAGTTCTTGAAGCAGTATATACCGAAACTTCAAGAAAGAATTTCCTGGTAATGGTAATCTTAACCCGAAGCACTGGACTGATCATGTCTGCAGTAATGTAGAGTTTCTTTTGTTAATGATGACCAGATTGTAAAACCCCAAAGAAAATGGAAGGATTGTGCATCTAAAAAGTGCAGAGAAGCCACATCATAATAGAATTTGGATTTCTCTTTTGGCTAGGAACAAAGTGTAGTATCTGTTCTGATGATACACTTTAGTTAATTCTGTCCTTGGTCGATGATGGAGAAGTCCTTCTAGACTAAAGCAATTTTTATTTTTGTTCCAATCTAGAATGTCCCCTTTTTTAGGGAGCTGGATATCCCCCCCCCCCTGAAAAAAACTTTTTTTAATTAAAAAAAAAAGTTAGACACTTTGTGTTTAACTTTGCCCTCGATGAGATGCAAGTAATTAGAAGCTCAAATAGGGTTGATATGTCGTAAACTCTTCAGTTTACGACATATCAACCCTATTTCAGCTTCTTCTAATTTTTAACAGCCTATAAATTCTTCACTTTTGAACCTCGACACATGCTTCCAAATTTTAAAGCAAATTGATATGATATCAGGTTTTCCAAAAAGCCTAAAAGTTCATCAATACCCCCCTCCCACTCATTATCATCAGCACCATAAGCATCATGTAACCATTTTTACCATCAATGCCAAAAGAACTCTTTCACCATTTTTTTGGTGAAACTCTACTCTTGGCAGAATGGTTATGGTCTTACATGATATGCCAGTACATAGTTGCACCCCCTCAACTTCACCTTGGCAATCACTCTCTCTCTCTCTCTCTCCTATTTTTAACACCAAATTATTAACTTTTAATGTGTTGTTATTTCATGCTTATTTTGCTTGCTTGAACACTTAGATGCATGAAAGTCTTTCTTTCTTCTTCTTTTTTTTTTTTTTTTTTTTTAAATCCTAGTTTAAATCTACCATATTGCAAAAATAAGTTAGTATACTGGCAAAGTTTGCAGTTCCCACATTGACTACTTTGTTGGAAGAGGTCCTGAAAGCAATGTGAATATTCAAGGAAGAATTTCATGTGGTAGGCCTCCAAAGCGCTGTACTGATCATGTCTGTAGAAAATCAAAATTTTGTGATCCTCAACAAATTCTCTCATGCCAAATACATTTTTGTCTTGACATGAGGTATTACTTTCCTCACTTTTCTTTTTTTCTTTAGATAAGGATTTATAATTTATTTAGATTATTCTAATTACTGTTCTCATCTTCGATGTTGTTCTTACAACGTTTCCGCCAATGTAATCTCCGACCTTCGTATGCATCTCGTCAAACTTGGAAATCTGTATGGAATTTTGAATGGAACCGTTCATTTAATCAATAACTTCAGCCATATCCAGACAGAAATTTTAAGTACTTTGTAATTGTATTCTTGGTATTGCCTATATTGAAGATTGAACCGCTAACCTTTAGAATACTGTTACTTAGAATTATTAATTAGCCATTGCGCCATGTTGTAAGAATAATCTTCAAAGTGAGAATAGTAGTCCGAATAATCCAAACAATCTATAGAGACTAAATAATTTCAAATGAATCTGTATTAGTATTCAGTACATGAATATTTTTGATCGGGTGTCCTTGAGATGCGTGGATAAGATTTTACTGCATCCTTTTAAATTTTTATGCATCTTTCACACAGGATGCATAGCTATCAGCATCTCTGCATATAATAATAAGTGATATGTGTATATATTAATGTTGGATAAGATTTTAAATGTTTTGGACAAGTTTTTTCAATTTGATAGCTTGACACTATTGTGTCTGCTTCTTCTGAAAAAATTAATGTTTTATTGTATTTTTTTTTTTAAATTGGAATTGCTTTTGTAATATACACCCCCTTCTTCACTCAGTGTATTTTTACGTTTTGTAAAATATATGCAAACATTGCATAGGAGAGGGAGGCGGGGATTTGGAATCGTCCTAATACTTATATATATATATATATATATATATATATAGGAAATCCCTTTTTTGTATCTCACATGGCATTGTAAATGTTTCTTTTAACAAATATGCATACATGTTTTAACTGATTTACAAAATCAACAAAATACAAATTCTTTCTAAGATTGTCTTTCAACTAATAATTCATCAGAAGGACCAATGTTAATTTGCTGTTAACTTTTAATAAAACTTGATTTAATTTTTTCATCTTATTTGTAATATGGTAATATTTAAACATTAATTTTATTTCTTTAATGAAAATATCACTGTTCATTTCATTTAGTTATTTTCATTTTTTTTTTTTTTGTTGTTTCTTTTATTCCTTTGACCTGAAAAATTTGTGTCAACATATGCACTTTTTTTTATTATCTTTAAAAACTTTTTCTTCATTTTGAAAACCAATTTAGTGAATGTTGTACAGAAGTTTTTGTTGGATTTTTTTTTTTTTTTTTTTTTTTTTTGCTGCAATTTATTTTTTGTTAAACTTGAAATATTTTTGTTGCCTTCATTTTATCTCATTTGTTTTTTGTTCTTTTTTTTTTTGCTTTGTTTCTCTTAATTTCTTTTTTTTAATTTCATAATGCATTGCTCTGATTCCTAAAAGAGATCAAAAACTCAAATTCCTTGAATAAATAAAGACTGATTGCATGAAGAAGCTATTTTTTAATACTTCAATTTTTATTTTTAAATTCATAAAACAGGCATATTTTGTCGTTTGTGTTTTTATAAAAACATTGATTTATCATTAACTAGAAAATTGTTTTCTATAATTTAACTCCTACTGGTGAAATATATGTTTACAGATACAATTGAATTAACTTTAAAAATTGTAAATAGCAAAATATAAATTTATTTTATTGTTCAAGCCAAGGAAATTTATATCTTTAGAAAGATTTTTTAATATGAAAATTAGGGAAATGCCAGACAAATTCATTGAACCCATGCAAAATTAAGACCTTCAAATATTTCTGCTGTTCAATGTGATTGACTTGGTATGTTTCTCTGATAGAACTAGTATTCTCCTGTTAAAAAAAAAATTGAGTGTTACTTTTTGATGTCTTTTAAGGATTTTTTTATCCTTTTCATAATTAATGCTTTTTTTTGTTTTGTTTTGGTTTACTTTTTTCCTTATTTTTATTTTTCACATTTAATCATTCTTTTTTTTTTTTTTTTTTTCTTCTCTTGTCCCTCTCCTCCGTCCATATTTTCATCATTCTCTTTCCCCAACATTTAAAGGACAAAAATGAAGGGAGTTCTGAAGGAGTTCTTAATATTGATCAAGTAAGCGCTTGCATCTGAAACTTGAATTTTGGAATGCGTAGACTGGACCTTAGCATTTACCATTTCCTCTCTCCCATCCATTCTGTCTTCGCTCCGAACTCATTTATTTACTAATGTGAATGATTTCTTCAGTGTCATGCCTATGTTTACTAGATTTCATCTGGATAACTTAAAAGCATCCATTCTGCTTCCACCTCATCTTTTTTATCTTTTAATTCATCTTTAACCCTTTATGACCTGAATTATAACGTAGATGATTAAAAAATTATTCATTGAAAATTTTAGGCAGTTTAAAGGGTAAGGGTACTATGATTGTCTTCAAACTGGAAAAATTATGAAGTTCAATAGTTAAACTACCACTGGAAATTTTTGCATTTCATGAACTTACCTTGATTATTATCCATAGTGATTTAAAAAAGTATGTTTATGACAACAAACAAAATCACTAATCTCGGAGACGGATGGTGGCATACTGAATGTAAGCAATTGACAATTGCAATCTGGAGGTATCTGGTATCTCCGCAGATACTGAACTAATATGTACAAGGTGTGTTTGAATCAATTCCCACTTTATTTATGCTGTTATATTCATTTAATTACGACTAAATGAACTAGTTCCACCAGGTCGTGCAGGGTTAACTCTTCTTTTACATATGTAGAAAACGGAGGGGGCATATAAACAAAGGCAGGAGCATACTTTTTGTTTATTGCTTTCTTAAAAATACTTAGATCTGATGACCTCAGTGGAAAATGAAATGTACGAGGGGTGTGCAATAAGTAATGCCCCTGACCTACTTCCCATAGCAGTAGAACAACGAAACTTGACACAGTTATTAGTCTTTCTCTACATAGGAATCACTCAGTTATGCATTTCTCCCATTGTTTGATGCAGCTCGGGAGACCATTTTTGTAGAACACCCCACGTTGGCCCTCCAACCACGACGTGACTTCAGAAATCAAGGCTGCATCATCTAGGAAACGCTTTCCTTTCAAAAACAACTTCATGGCTGGGAAGAGCTGAAAGTCAGAGGGTGCAAGGTCAGGAGAGTAGGAAGGATGGGTGAGGATTTTATAACCAAACGCCCGTGCTTCTGATCTGGCGACATGCGAGTTGTGGACCGGAGTGTTGTCCTGCAGGAGGGGGGTACCTTTGCTGATCTTGCCCCGCCTCTTGATTTTGATAGCTTCCCTTAATTTCCTCAAAAGTGAAGCATAATAGGCTCCTGTAATTGTGGTACCCTTTGTCAGGAAATCTGTCATCACTACTCCGTCCTGGTCCCAGAAGACTGTGAGCATAACCTTGCTAGCGGAGGGCTGCACCCTTGCCTTCTTTGGAGGTGGTGAGTCCAAGTGCTTCCACTGCATTGACTGGGCTTTGGTTTCTGGATCATAGTGATGGACCCAGGTTTCATCCTGTGTAATCAGTCTTTTGAAAAACTTTGACTCGTCTTCTTGGCACATCTACAAATTCATCCTCGAGCACTCGATGTGTTCTCGCTTCTGGAATGGTGTGAGCAACCAGGGAATCCATCTGGAAGACACCTTATGCATATGCCAACGGTCATGAATGATAGTTTCCACAGACCTTGTACTAATCTTGACATCTTGGGCTATTTGGCGAATAGTAATGCGCTGATCTTCCAAAATGGCAGCCTCAACTTGACGGGCAGATGCCTCATCAATGGCAGAAGTGGGGGGGGGAGGGGGGGACCAGATCTGGGAGCTGTTTCCACAGACTTCCGGCCATGTTTGAATTCACGATGCCAGCGTTTTACAAGGTCATATGATGGGGCATTATCACCATAAGTTTCTTTCATTTCATCAAAAGTCTCCTGTGGTGTGCGTCCTTTCAAATACAAAAACTGGATCACTGCTCGACATTCAACAGGCTCCATTTCACACCTGACTCAGTTTAAACACCTGTAAAACAGAAACCACAATTAGTTCAGGAGCTGTAATTTGCCACATAACCTGTAGAGATATAAATCATTGCACATGCAAAATTTTAGCTAGATCAAACAACTGGAAGTGGGTCAGGAGCATTACTTATTGCACGCCCCTCGTATATGTGCAGGAAGTTCTTAGAAATTTGAATTATCAAAAAGAATGAAACGTCTTGTAACCAAACGATTCAGATATTTCAGGGTATATATTAGCAAATAAAAATTGAGATTCAAATAATTCAAATATGCAGTGTGTGGCTTCTAATGGTTTTATTTTTGCAATAATTGACAATTTTAAATATCAATTCTTAAAAAAAAAAAAGATCATTTCCAAATTTCATAAGTATAGCTTTCTTTTATTCAAACTATTTCAAGTTTCATTATTGCATATGTTTATCAGAAATGTTAACAAATATTATGATTAACATTCTTTGGTTTTTCATTTTTTTTTTTTTTTTTTTGTCAAATACAAAAAAATCAGTTTCAACCAACAAATAAACTTTAAATTACAACAAAATTTATGTTTACACGGATTTATCAGCTCAATCTATCTCTAAAAAAAGAAAATGAAATCGTGTTTGCAGAAGAGAAACTGTTAGTTTGATCACGTCAAAAGAATGGTGCATTGGTTAGGATCAAAGTGTAGTGTTTGTTCTTATATTACACTATTACTACTACACATGTCTTTGCTCAGTAAATGGGAAGTCCCTCTGCACTGAGGTAATGTTCTGTTATCCTAATCCAAAGTGTTCCTTTTTGGAAAACTCTATTTTTTCCCATATTAAAAAATTGACATTGTGTCTAACTCTGCGTGTGTTGAGGCAAGTAAATAGTGATTGGATTAAATATAGAACAGTTGGCAGGAAAAGGCCAAAGAAAACACGAGGGAAAACTAATAAGAATAAATTTGAGTGAAAGAGGGGTAAATAAAGACCTGACCAGAGATTAGTTGTAAAATCAATTTCTAAAAAGCCATTCAACATGTAAAACAGACCAACTGAATATGATGATAATGATAAAAGAAGGCATTTAGTTTATCAGTTAGTTTGGAAGTCAAGTTCTAAAAGCCATCCAACACATGCCAACATGTAAAGCAGATTCTACACCAAATCTGATGATGAGCATCTGATATTGTGGTGATGCTGTTTAACGTTCACACAAGCAATAGTCAGGAGAGCGAACGAAAAAAGATGTTTTACAAACCTTATGAATTCGTCTTGAACTAAAACACTTTTTTTAAAAAAACATTTCTGAAACTTTGAAAGTTTATGATCTTGTGTTTTTCTGGTTTCCCTGCTTTGGCAGAAGAGGGAGCGCACCATTTTGTTTGTTTGAAGTGATATTGTTTGTAGCATTACTACTGCACATTTTCTGATAACAAACACCAACGAACAATAAAAAGTAACTGAAGAGAATTTCAAAAGATAACCAAGAAATGTGCACGTGAAAGTCGTGTAAAATGCATTTACTATTGTAATGTATCTTGTTTGTAGTTGTTATTGGGAATCCTTTGATCATTTTGTAAGAGCTACAGTCTTTTTTATTTAAAATTTCATAATTTTATTGCCCTTAAAATAAATTTTTTTTTAAAAATTGCTTTCTCTATCAAATTTATCCTCCATAAAGGAAATAGGGAGTTAGGGTTAGGGTTAGGCTGCAACCAAGACACACTTCAGCATTCAATCAAGTGGTTGTGGTCTGTTTTTAAAATTCAAGTTAAATTATTAAATAGCTAACAAATCTTTTACAAGTCTCTTGGGAGCTCTTAATATTCAAGTATCTCTTGTCATTAAGAGTTTTTAAATATATTTTATTGTTGCTTCCTGAAATAAAAACCAAGGTTAATGATGGCAGTTTCCATTCAGTGTTGGATATATTTCATGATTCTCTAGTGATTTTCATCTGTTCTCCATCTGACTTCTTAGGCATCTTAGATTCTGTTCCTCATAGCTGGGAATGAATGGATTCATTGGATATTCACATTAATTAACCGAGATTAATTTCTCCGGCAAAAGATATGAACCTACAGCCAGTCATAGGTTATATAGCAACTTGTGTTCATTTAATCATATACAATGAACGATTGTTATTGATTTGCCATTAAATATCTAAACCAAATAACTTTTCTCATTACTGGTTATTAAATAATTTAGGATTCTTGCTGAGCATCCCATCATTTGTTAAAATGTAAAAACACATTTTTCATATGTCTCACAAACGTTTTTGGTTCTTTGCCGAATCATCTTGTTATGTAGGGTCTTGAAAATTATAGCTTACAGTATTGTAACTCTTTGCAAGTGAAATTTTTTCCTCAAGCATCGTTTTTCGTATGTGTACTTTACTGATCAAACATGAGTCAAATACTGCCTCCTTTCCTTTCGAGTTTAGCTCCCTTTATGTTCAATAACTCTTGATGCTTCACGTGGGTTATTTCGTCCTTCTCTATAAAACCCTCCACACCTATTGAGTCATTTTCTCCTGATTTCCCCACGCCGGTAGTAGAGGGAGCACACCTTTTGTTTCTTTGAGATGAGATTGTTTGTAGCATTATTACTACCAATCATTACGGTATTGTCTCGCCTATCTCCTGACACTTAACTGTTATCCTTGAGTGGCCTTCAGGTCTTCATAAGTGGTAACCTTTTTGTAAAACAAAAAGAAAGATAAAAGAAATAAAAGAATTTTCCTAGTTTCCTTTCTTTGTGTTGTCTCCCTTCTTTTTAACCCTTAAAATTCTTATACATGATATTATCAACAACGTAATTTTTTTTTTTGCCTTTGTTTTTATATACGTCTCTTAGCAAACATGTTTTTATATACGCCTCTTAGCAAACATGTTTTTATATATACGTCTCTTAGCAAACATGTTTTTATATATACGTCTCTTAGCAAACATGTTTTTATATATACGTCTCTTAGCAAACATGTTTTTATATATACGTCTCTTAGCAAACATGTTTTTATATATACGTCTCTTAGCAAACATGTTTTTATATATACGTCTCTTAGCAAACATGTTTTTATATATACGTCTCTTAGCAAACATGTTTTTATATATACGTCTCTTAGCAAACATGTTTTTATATATACGTCTCTTAGCAAACATGTTTTTATATATACGTCTCTTAGCAAACATATTTTTATATATACGTCTCTTAGCAAACATGTTTTTATATATACGTCTCTTAGCAAACATGTTTTTATATATACGTCTCTTAGCAAACATGTTTTTATATATACGTCTCTTAGCAAACATGTTTTTTTTAATATGTTTCTTAGCGGCCACTTTTTCTTAAATATACGGCTCTTAGCAACCAAATTATGAGTATCCTTAAATTAATCATGTTTTGATATTAATTTATATTTAGATGCTTTTTTTGCACCCCCA
This sequence comes from Euprymna scolopes, assembly GCF_053919585.1. Taxonomy (NCBI): domain Eukaryota; kingdom Metazoa; phylum Mollusca; class Cephalopoda; order Sepiida; family Sepiolidae; genus Euprymna; species Euprymna scolopes. The sequence continues at coordinate 11,214,459 of NC_136505.1, forward strand.
TCTCTTTACATTGGCACGTGGCAATTTTTTTACATGTATATTTTATCTGAAAAAAACTGTTTTAAGTTTTCAAATCGACTAACGTAATTTTTTTCTTCATTTTGTTCATTCTTTTCTCCCAAATTTAGAAAAAAATCGTTTCACTCTAAAAATGAAAGATTTTTTTTTTTTCTTTAAGTCTTAATCACATTTACTTCATAAGTTTTGTATGCAACATAAGATTCAGATTTCTTCATTTTTAGATTGAAAAAGAATTAGCGATAGAAATGTTTTGGTTATGTTTCTTCAAATAAAAAAAAAAAAATTCAAAAGCACACACAAATTAAATAAAAAAATAAACCAAATTAAATTAAAAACAAGAATACCTACATCGAAGCAAATGTACTGCAGAGTTTATCCCAATAGCTGTCATCTGCATGTTTTAAGAACAAATTTAAAAATTTGTCTGCTGAAGGGATTTTCCTGAAAAATTGTCATATGGATCACACCATCAAGTAACACTGAATGCAAGTAAGAATTTGTAATTTAAAAACAAAATAGAAATATTTCATTTTTGCATCTGTCTTGCTTTGCTTTCTGCCAGCTTATATTGATACATCCACGCATTGTGATCATCTTCTATAAATTATTCGTTCTTATCCAGAGTTCCTCATTTTAAAAAACAAAATGAAGAAAATCTATCTAATCCACATACCCATGATGAAGCGAAGATATCATACTCCAAAAATCATAAATTGATCAAATAGTTTTATTTTTTGATAAAGAAAATAATTTTTAACCTTGTGTTTTGTCACCCCAATTATGCTTAAGTGCTCATAATTCCTAATTGGCAGTTTATTTCTTTTTCTCCCTCCCTCCCAGTACTCTCCTGACTCAATTAGAGTATAACACCTGTGGTATGACGCAGTTGTATCTCTATTTTCCTTGGAAGGTAATGGTTATGTAATCAACTCGTATTCATTTTTCTTGCTATTTCAATTTATAGAAACATTTTGTGTTCATCGTAGATATTAAAAAAAAATAACACAAACTGGTGTATCCTGTGGGTATTTTGAAATGAATTTGATCTAAATCGAAGATTCTTTAATTTTTCCTTAGGTTTATAATTTATTTTATTGTATTTTTTAAATTTTTTTATTAATATCAACAAGTGATTCAAATTGTGGGCATTCTACATAAATCTTACAAGTTTAAATGATTAAGTTATCCCCCTTTGTTTGGGGGGTGGGTATGAGATTGTTTTCAAAATAGCCAACAAGATGGGCGCTCTTAGGTTAGTCATAAAAGTTGAATTTTCTTTAAAAAATGAAACTACTTGATCAATTTACGTGCTTTTTGGAATATAATATTTCCATGTTGTCACAGCTACGTACATCATACAGAATTTTTCATTTTGTTTTTAATGTTGGTGAAATTCTGGAGAACAACCAAATATATATATATTTACTGCGTTTCAATTACTAACGATTACTTTATTGTCCAATTGTCTTCTGTACACTCTTTAACCCTTATCCTCGAGCGGTCTTTTCACCTTGATAAGTGGTGATGCCTTTGTAAAAAAAAAAAAAAAAAAAAAAAAAAAACTTTTTTTTAAAGTAAAAAAAAAAAAATAGAATGATTTCTGCTCCATTCAGAAACGTCAGTAATAACGACTTCCATACTTCCATGCTAGTGTTACCAGTAAAGACCTTTGGTTTTCATATCATTGCCATCTTTATATATGAATCTTATTTCTTTACAGATTTTTCAAATTAATTTTCTTGAACAACTAATCCATCTGTAAACCATGGTTACTTGATTCCTCGCACTCGCAAGAAGCATCGTGTACAATTTTGGGGGGTGGGTGGGTGGGTGGGTGCTGCAAATAATTTTTTTTTTTTTTTTTCAATTTGTTCAATCATTCTGTCTTTTCTAATTTTTCTTTCAAGCTATTGTATGTATCAAGGGCTGTGGAATTGTCGCATGAAGAGTCCAGTTCCTTTATGATATAATTGTAACACTGAATTCTTTATTTATTCTCCAACTCAACTATGTAATATAATTGTTACCTTTATAAAAATCAGACTTCGACAAAGTCAACATCATCTTTTCAGAATATTTTAAAATCTTTTTTTTGTAATACCATTTATATGCTATTATTTTTCAAGTAACTGTGTGCTTTTTAAAAAAAAACAATTTTTACCCCAACCCATCAAAAAAAATAAAACCACATATTGCTACTTGGACGTAAGGGGCTTCTATTTGAGATCATTGAATTTATTACAATGGACTATGTAAGGAGATGGGCAAGATGTCTCTTTACATTACATTTAAACTTCCGTATGTCAGTATTAGTACAGTCAAGGAAACGGGAAGGGAATTCCAAAGTCTAGCAGTTGAAAAGAAGCTATTAGAGTAGAAGGCTTTCCAGCATTTAGAGACCTCTACAGTAAAAGGGTGGGACTTTGCTGCTAGATGGGCTTGTGTATGTACGGCAAGGGGGGAGTAGAAGTGCAATGGTTTTGTCAGAGCATTCCATTAAAGTATTTGTAAAACAAACACAGGGATGCAACATTTCGTCAGACAGAGGTTGGAGCTTGGTTGATAGTGCAACATATTAGATTTGAGGTTCGCTTTGGACTCTGAGGAAGAGAAACTAGTGGTAGTGCCAGCCTAGATGCAGCACCAGTATTCTGTGCATAGCCGAATGGTGGTTTAGCAGAGGTACAACATACTCTCAGGTGTGAGTAATTTTCTAGCATAATCCACATTTTTTTGCAGCAACCTTGGCAATGTTCTCAATATCTTTGTTCTAATTTATGTTGTCTGTGAATGTTAAACCCGGGAGTTCTTATTTTCCACAGTGTTATTAAATAATTGTCTATATTGTTATTTATCTTGAGTGCAGCGTTTTGTTTCTTTTTTAATAATCGAAGTTGATAGATTTTTACCAATTGCTACTTTGGTAACAGAAGAATTTTTTTTCCGATTCCACAGCCCTGATGTGTATGTGCATCTGTCTTGCTTTACCAAAAATGTTTGCCGACATGAAAAAAAAAAATGTTTCTTTTGCATTTCAGTCGTCTCAACTGAGAAAAAAAACAGTAACGGTACTTTTCAACACGGTTTATATTTGCTGAAAACTTGTTTTTTTTTTTTTCTTCTCTTCTTTCTGCACTTAAAATTAAAAAAAAACAATGTTTTGAATCTTTAATGCAAATGTTTGTTGGCCCTAACACATGGCGGTTTTTTTTTTTTTTTTTCCATTTTTTTTTTTCATTTTTGATTAAATAAAATAATTGAAAGCAATTTATTAAATTGGCATCCAACATTAAATTCCTTATTTATGCAAGGGAGATAATTGTGACTGTAGAAATATTTCAAAAACTACAAACGAGGCATTTTACACTGTTGCATTTATATATATGTCGAACTCTGAAAGAACCTATGCAGAATTTCAAACTGAACCCTTTTATTTAATGCACGAGAGTATATTGTTCTTGATTCATCAGCCATAACCATTAAGTAATTTTTGTTTTAGTTATTACCTGCCGTGAGGCTTGAACCTTCAGCTTCAGGAAGACAATCACTTAGAATTGATCGTTAATCTACACTTTCATCTATTATGCTACTGATTATTTAGTAGGTGCTAGTTTACTAGGGTCATTCCAAAAGTAAGGCTTCCTATTTTTTTTTTTAACTCTAACTAAAGAGTTGAAGAGCTACAAAGATTGGAATGGTACCATTAAAACAACCAACCTTTTGTGCACCTAAATTTATTTTTCTACATAATGCACTTTTACCAGCCTCTTTTGATGCCTCAGTCATAATCTATCTTCACAAATTACATAAAATCGTTAATATTTGAAATTTTTAGAGGTTCTGGAGTCAGACATGAAAATCTCAGCTTTTAAAAAGATACACCCAAAGAAAATCAGATTACATTGGTCAAACATTAAGAAAACAACAAAAAGAATATTGCATTCATCAAACATTATGAAAATAACAATAAGATATTACATTGGTTCAAACCTTGCTAAAACCAGATGAGAATAGTAGTCAAGTTATCCTAATAAAACTTTCTTAGCTTTGTGGCTTGACATATTATCATCCTGTAAATCAGGGGTTCCCAACCTGTGGTGCTCGACGATATACCAGCGGGGAGGGGGTTGAAAAGGTTAACATTAAAAATAAAGGGTATTAGCTATATGTTACTTTTTGTGTTTTTTTTTTGTTTTTGTTTTTTTTTTTGTTTTTGTTTTTTTTTTATTTTGCAATGTACTAACTTTTTGTTATCGTTTTATGTTATAAAGTTATGTTCAAATATTGTAATGAAGTGGCCATTGAATACATGACTGGATAGATTTAATCCAAATGTATTGAACTGCAAGTTCAGAAATTTTAGTGAGTGCAAGATTTGAGGGAAATTTCCTAAGGGGATGCTTACCAAAAAAAAAGGTTGGGAACCATTGCTATAAATAAAATAAATATCATGCTTACTTCTATTAAAATAAAGTTATCCAAACTGTTCAAGCATCTTTTTTCTTTTTTTTTAATTTATAAAATTGATAACATACTGCTAGAATAAATCATTAGTCATGGTGAAAGTAAATATTTGCCCGAATGGGTTTTCCTGGATATCTCTGCCCCCCCCCCAAAAAAATAACCGTTATGGGGGAAAATTGCCACCAACTTGCCCGTTCATTTGTTCATTTATTCACACTTTTCTCAATAACCACTCCTTGGATTTTTTTTTAAATTTTGCACAAACATTAGTCATGGTGAAAGTAATTTTTTCACTCGTGGAGGGGAACCTTGCATGCTCGACTTATTTAAATAGACCTTCGGTCACAACTCGTGTTTGCACAGTGAGGAGAACAGCATAGCCTAATATAAATTGCTTTCCATTTTTGTTATTTTATCAAAACTGAAAAAGAAAAAAGCTTTGAACTGAAATTGATTTACTTAATTTATCATGTTTATTCACAATTTTGTGTGCGTTTGTTTGTCTCTGTTGGTACTAAAACAATTCCAATTCACTAACAACTTGTATTAATACATATAACTAAAGTGTGTGTAGCTCTTAATCATTAAAAGAAATCTTCTGAACGACATGTGTTATTGTTTTTGCACCTGACTCTTTCCACCAGTGTTTCTCGCCTTTACAATTCAACGAGGAACACAGTGTATCACCACCTTCATAAAAAAAAAATAAATAAATAAAATTTACACCTCAAAGCAAGTTGTTAGGATAAAGGTTATCAGTAGAAAGTTTAAATATTATGAAACTGCATCATTATTTTTACTTAAAACTAGCAGGCCTCCCAGCATTACCCAGTCATACAATACACTTAAATATGATATCTGAATTCATGCAGATTACATATTTATTATTATAGAGACAATTCTCTATCGATTATTATATTGAACTTAATATAGAGTAGTGAGATCGAAGCTAAATATTATATATATATATATATATATATATATATATATATATATAACTTGGGTGCCATCAGCTAGAATCGAAACCAAAGCGTACAACTCTCCATTCTCATTCCTTAGCCTCTGAGCCGTGCTCGTACTCTCACACGTACACACACACATTTGGATAAATAAATTCACCTGTCATCCCTATTTTAAAAGATGGAATCGCCCAATCGTCAGACAAGATTCAAGCAAGGGCAGAAGGTCCACCGTTTTATAATTATATAGACTAGCAGGGCTACCCGGCGTTGCCTAATGCAAAGGTGCAACATATTTCTATTAAGTTCTATCTCTCCTGTTTTCTCTTTCTTCCTCAACTAGCCCATTCCTCTCTCTCTCTGGACATATACACACTTTCCTTGAGGAATGAATCAGCATATGGTAATTAACTCCTTGATTAAAAAAAATCAGGTGCTTCCCTCTAGTATGGGCGTTTAGTAATAATTATATATAACAAATAGTTTCAGTTTAGAAAAAAAAATGTTTGGATTTCCTGTATACAAGTGAAATTGCTCATTTCTACCAAACATCATGGTAGCCATGGTTAAAATAAGAAAAAAATTTTGTCTCCCATGTTAGCCTTTGAAGAATTCTATAACAAAGGTAGATAACTTGTAAACCAGTGACTTATCTGACTACATATTACACTGGGTATGATACAAAACTGCATCCACAGATTAGGTTCTGATTTGGGAGCTTGGATAAATGTAGAATCCTCCTTTAATTACTCTTAGGCCCACTCTGATCCGGAATGAGTGTGCCGGTCATGGTCCCATCTATAGGATAAATAGAACTATTATTTTTTTTTATTATTGGAATCCTTTGAGATGAGTAATTTGGATTTATTTATTTGCAGACTGTTATTCTGCATAGTTGTTGTTTCGTTATGTTTTGGCCTTCTTCAGGTGGTTAACCGCACCGACTGACAGAGTCTATCTTTCTCTCGAGGGTAGATGGGACTCTTAAGTCGTGGTAGGCACCTCATCTAGTGATGGCGTCACAATAAAAAAATACCCTTGATAGCCCTGGCGAAGCATTAAGTATTCAGCTACCGACAAGATCTGAATTACACTATAAACTTGTGTAGTGAGTTCAATCTCGGCTACGGCCGCACTGGATGGATGGAACCGCAACGGCATAGGAATATTGAGTCTCATAATTATATCTCCAGTAGATACTGCCTTCTATAGTTGTTGTCGTCTCACCACATTTTGGCCAACTAAACCTCTGGCTTATCCTGTTGCGGTTAATCACCTGAAGAAGGCCAAAGGATGAAATTGGCCGAAATGTGGTAAAACAGCAACTATGAAGATGAAGATAACAGTCTGCAAATAAATAGAAACTATTGTTTATGAAATATATACCTACAAAACAAATGAATCTACATACAAATCCTATACAAAGTGTATGTACATATTAGATAAAATTCAAAGAAAATAATGCTTAAAGGAAAATAACTCTTTCTACCTTAATGTAAGCTTCCCTTGACAGCAGATATTTTTAAGAGTTATCTGCTCCTGCATCGACAAAAAAATGGAGAAAAATCCAAAATGGAGGAAACTACTGAAATCTGCTTAGCGGCAATTAGATCCCTTTATTCATATTAATTTTGTTCAATCATACAATTGTTAATAATTTATATTGTTGATGTCAATAGAATCGTTTTCATCCAATTTATTTTTTCGTGTTTGTTTTATCTCTCAAACAGTATGATTCGGCATAAAATGAACCAATGATGGTTGCCATGTTGATGGTTAATCAAACAAACTGTAGAAAAGGGAATCTTAGAGAAAGTACTTTTATTAGATTGTTTATTCTTTAGGTGTTCACTTGTGTTGGGAATTGGAATAACCAAAATGAAATCTTTTTAGAAAAAGTTATCTTGCAACTGATTGGATTTAAATAATTTAAAATAATTTATATGAAATGCATTTATCTTATGGAGATACAAGGAGACAATAAATGATGGCATCAAAATAAAGTAAAATTGTTGTGATGCCAATGTAACTTTAATTTAATCTTCGTTATTTTTGCAACATTTTGACCAATGTGACCTGACCTTTTTCACGTGCCTCCTTTCAAACCTGGGATCTTATATAGATTTTCAAACCAAACCCTTTATTTTATCCAGAAAGAGTAAAGTATATTTTAACTATTGAATTTTTATTAAAATAAAAAAAATGCCATAGTGTGAAATAAGGCAAAATTGTAGGAATCTATTTCATAAAATAATTAGGAAATAAGATCCATCCCAATTCATTTTGGTTTCTTTGTACACAAATCATTTTAATCATCTGAATAAAAATCTAAAGAAACAAAATCAATGTTAGATACTTGACAACAATATGTGGAAATCATATTAAGCCATAACAACTGACAGGGTTTTAAATTTCGCTTGTCAATTAATATTTTTTACTGAACCCTCTCAATCTTTATCCGTTATAGAATGGGGGGGGGGCAGTGACTCCTCATCATTAATATAAGTTTATATAAATTGGGCTATGACTGTTTAGCTAAAATTATGTTTATGAATAAGAAAAAAACTTAAATGGTAGGAATAATGGCCATGATCCTGTCATCACCAACTGATGTCCTTCATGTTTTTAGTGGCCTCCCACGTGGCTGTGAGCCAACAACATTAATGTTGGACACACTTTAGAACATTTAATCTATAATATAAATCTCACCTGTCTGTTTAAATGTATGTTTGTATGTCTGCCTAAAACTTCCAACTGAGGCGACAGATTCTCACGTGATCGGTATCATTTTGAAGCTCGACTCTTCGGACAACAAATATTGAAAAATTGGCCACAAACATTAATTCCTTCACCCTCAACTAGGCACTTTTCTACAGGGAAGATTCGGTTTTTTCGTCGATATTTTCGAAAATCATCTCTTTTCGATTGTCTAGCCTTAATTTAAACCTATGTCACTTCCGGTTTGGCGATGGGCGCAACGGCAAAAATGTCACCTTTTTTTTCATGTTCTTTTCCTCCTTCATGTTACTGGTTCAAGCCTGCTTTCCTACTACTTTTTTTTTTCTTTTGCTCAACACACACCTCCAAACACCCGATTAATGCCGGGCTAGTTAAGAATAAAACTTAAATTGTACAAAAAATGTTTTGTTTTTTTTAATTCAGTTTTTCTTAATTCAATTTTTTTTTTTTTTTTCTCAAATTTTAAACTATCGGGAATTAGTATTACAGTTAACACCAATAAGACTTTATTTCAAATATATTTACATTTATACTAGGTTTACAAAATAAAAGAACTTAAATGAATGGGAAAATAAGTTTTTTTTTTTTTTTTTTTTTTTAAATACAGCTAGTGTTGAGATATTTCTTCATGGTGGTGAAACCCTATATTTACCACAGGTTAAAACTCTAAAATCTGACTAGGGAAGTTAGGGTTCAATTCTATCAAATGTTTGCATGTTAATTCACCTAACCTGAAATTTTTTATTTCTTTTCTCCTGTATTTGTTTTTTTCAATTGTGAATTTGTATTGTTTTATTTTATTTTTTTTCTCCATGCATGCATATTTGCTTGCTTGCTTGCTTGTCTACCTTTTCTGTTTTTTTTTTTGTTGTTGTTGTTGTTGTTTTTATTCTGTCCAGATTTATTTATTTTCATTTCATTTTGTTTTTCTGTTTTATTAACTCCTTTTCTTCAAATGATGTGTGGACCTACCTTTTGTGTATCTTACCTTTACCCTCTTCACCATGAACCATGAGTCTTAGCTGATTTTATTCCCATATTTACTCTTATATATATTCACACACACACACACATATATTGATGTATAATTATGTCTAAACAGAAGATTACCATGTCCATCAAAAATTGTTTCTTTAAAAAGGAAAAAAGTATATTAGTCTGTGTCAGTTGAATCCAAAAATATAAAAAGTAAGTTTTATTTTATGGAATATATTTTTTTAAAGATTTTTTTTTGTTTTGTTTAACAAAGTGCTCAGTATTTTTAATTTCTAACATAGAGCAAAATGATAATTTATAATTTTTTTCCACGCATAGTGCATAAAAGAAATAAACAAAAGTTAAGATTGCACTTGGTTTTCATATATATATATATATATATATATATATATATGTATGTATGATTTAAAAGATTTTTCGGATCAAGCGCCGACACAATGGTATTAGTTGTTTACAGCTGTTTCAAAGTAATGTTTATTTTAAATAATGAATCAGAAATATGAATTCAATACAAAATAAATGCATACATTTTACATGTCCAAAAAAGTTAACAACTCCACCAAAAACCTAACTACCTTATTCATTAATTCAATTCTATATCAAAATGCATAGCGAATTTGGATAGGAGAGTAGAAAACACATAAATGGCATTCATTAAGTTGACAAGAAGGTTCTTGCAGAATTTTTAATTTTGATGTCAAATGTGTATTTTTCAAATAAGTTTTCGTTATAATACTTTCACTTTATGTATCATTTTAAAAAGCATTTTTTGTTCTATCTAATCAGCAGTTACAATCTCACACGATTAAAGACTGTAAATTATAATTTACAAGAATTTTATTATAATTTACAGTCTTTAATTGTGGTCTTTTATGACAAGTTTTATTTCCCATTTTGGTTGTATTGAGCTTTTTTATTTAATTGGAATTATTTATTATATAAATATCTATATTAAGTTTACGGGAGCTTGTAAACTTAATTTTTACTTCTTGATATTTTATATATATATATATATATATTAGCTGGTCACCCGGTGTTACAATATGCTTAAACATGATATTTTAGTTTATGCAGATTGCGTATGTATTATTATAGAATCAATCATCTATTGAATAGTTATCCCGGCGGATTAATTCACAAAAAAATGAATAAATAATAATGATAATGTCGTTCATCAACTTTCGTCTGTGTTTGTTTACAATATCACATCAGCTGATATTTGGGCTTGACAATCTTAAAAATAGTTTTTCTTCTTTTATAGATAAAAAAGAATTTTTACAGGGTAATATTTTATGTTGCACCAGTCAAGGGAAATAATAAAATTATATCCCTCAGCCGGTGTAATGTAAGATATTCCCCTGTAAAAATTCTTTCTTATCTACATGAGAAGAAAGGGCTTTTAAAATTGGATTCTTTTTATTTTCGATACTTATCGGATGAATTTCTGTACAAAACATATCTAAGAACACTGCCAGACATATAAATTACCTTTGTGTGAAATTTGCAAAAGATAGACTCAGCCATTTTGGAATCTGAGGAAGGAACTCATACACACACAAAGTAACTTTTATAATAGTATATTAGTATATATATATATATATATATATATATATATATATATATATATATATATATATAGAAAACTACTTTGCATTTTTATTAATACTCTGAAAAGATGCATCAAACTCCCTCACTCACATACACACTTAACATACCATAAATATAGATATTGTTTTCTGGAAGAAAATACTTTTATTTATATGTCTATTCCCTCTCTGCTACCTGTTTCCTCAACTATATTTACTCCTCACTAAAGATATTTCCTATAAATCTGACCCCCTTTAATCACAGTAGCACTTATGAATAAATAGAGATTTGCCTTATTAAGTGCAAAATACAATATAACATTAAATGACTCAAGATGTTGATATGCTGTAAAATAATTTTATGTTCATGCAAAATATATAATAAAAAAAAAAAAATTAAGAGATCAGTGGCAAAAAAACATTATTTGGCAGGGGAGTAAGATGAGAAAATATAGTAACTATTTCTGGTTAATATAAGCAAAAAAAATAAAAGCATTTCCCAGTGTCCTTTTTTTCTTTATTCACACATTTCTAAATTTAGAAGCGACATACAACATATGCTCTCTCGCTCTCCACCAATATGAAAGTGCTTATTTAGGAAACTAATTCTTAGTGCATTTAACACTTTTTTTCTTTTTAACATTTCAAACTAATCTTTACAGATGTAAATTTATAATATTGTCTTTTTTTTTTAAATCTTTTTTGTTTGTTATAATTAAGTTATTTTATAAGCATATCAGTTTTCATCTTTATCTAGATCCCATCACTTTATAGCTAATAGGTAGAAAAATATTAGTGAAATTTTGTGAAAAAAAATGTATTACTTAGTGTTTGCATGAGAGTAATTAACTATGATGAATGTATTTTTATTGGCAAAAAAAAAAAAAAAAAAGTTAATTTTTTTTTTTTTTTTTAGCTAATGCTGAGTACCTTTGTCTTTTTTATGGATTATTAAAAAATAATAAAGAAAGTCATTTGATTTTAAAAAAATATATATATTTATGTTAATTTCTTAACATTTTGTAAATACATATCCAGTTGAAAAAATCCTTTAGGACTAATGTAAGATTCAAGCTCGGTTCTGACATTGTAAAAACTACTGTCTATTCCTTTTTTATTAACCAACCATATTTTTATTTGTGTTTGACAAATTTAAAGATCCTCATAACATTTTAATAGATTAATTCGTTCACAAAGTTATTTTGACTAAAAGAAAACTTACTGCTCTTCAGACATATTTTCATTTTTCAACACCTTATCTCATGTTGATATACGTCATAATCACATTGACACACCGGTTCCTGCCAGATCACCGAAGTTAAGCAACGATGAGCCTGGCTAATATCAAATAGGTGGCCGTTTGGGAATACTAGGTGCTGTATAGGGTGGCAAGACAGCACTATCAAAAGAAAAGTAAGGCGCCTCTTTCCCTCCATTAGTCTGTGGGAGACCCCTGAGCAAGGTCGAGAACCAGTTCTCCCGATCAGGGTAAGGTGAGGTCATGGTAAGCAAGTGACGTATGTAATACAGAAGCACTAAGGAATAATTCTGTTCTGGTTTCGTATCTTGTTGTGCTGGCCAGAAGATCCCTTTGGGTACAATGGTCAAGACAATCACCCAGTATGGGCACTGCTCGGACAGAAAAAAACTGCAACCTAATGTCTGTACAACTGTAAAAAAGGTTGTGGCAATACATGAAACACTTTTGAGAAAACTGAATGATGAGCAGCAATGAATTCGCAAATGTCTTGGAGAGAGATATATCATAGGCAGGACACCACTTGAATTGAATCTGATGTTGAGGTTAGATGTTTCATAAATGACTTCCAACCGTGCCTGTCTGTTGCCATTTCGCTTGGATCAGATATCAACTGATCTCCTTCATATCTTATGTTGGGCTTTGGCCCATCAACATCACTTGAGTATATGCTTTGACAAAGACTTCTGGTTTAACCGACCGTTTGTCCAAAACATTAGCATGTTGAGTGTCGCGGCCATGTAAATTTGTTTATATTAATAAAAATATATCTTGCTCTTTTATTGAGCACACTTTATAGCCTTGTTAAAGTCATTAGTTATCACTCTTGAATACCTTTTAACCTGGGATATATATATATATATATATATTTCTGTAGAAATATATTTTCTAATTATATATCAATCCTTATATAAGAAGCTCAATCTGATTACAGAGCAATATATAGAATAAATGACAAAAATTTATATTCCAAAATTCATGATGTTGACAATCTTATAATTTATTCTTTAAATCAGTCGATTTATACAATTCTTGATAGTGTCTGTTTCATAGCGCAAAATCAATCACTTAATTATTATATCAATCAGTGAATCTATTATGCCCTTAACTCATCAGAAGGGCATAATAGATTAACTAATTGATATAATAATTGATTGAGTTTGCGCTACAAAACAGATACTGTCAAGAATTGTATAAATCGACTGATTTAAAGGAATAAATTATAAGATGGTTAACATCATGAATTTCGGAATGTAAATTTTTGTCATTTATTCTATATATATATATATATATAGAATAAATGACAAAAATTTACATTCCAAAAAATATATATATATATATGTGTGTGTGTGTGTGTAATATAATAGCTTTAAAAAATACAAAATCAATTCTCCTTAGTTGGTAGTTTATTATATTTCAAAAGGAAAAATTATTACAATATTGTTTTGTTTGCAACCGACAAGTCAACAAAATTATGTCTGTCACAATATATTGTAAATATATATATATATATATATATATAGTAAAGACCTTCAGTTATTTGTATGCCTAATTTGCATAATTATTTTTAAAACAGTTTATAATAAATTAATGCTTGGTGTTATTCATTTGTAATTTTATTGTCCTATTTTCCTCTATGTATGCAATAGTTTTGTTGATGTAAACAGTAAAGTGATTCATAAAAAAAAGATAAATTGCCAAAACGTCTCTGAAATACCACGTTCGTTAGTTTTCAATGGATGTAATTTAAATAAAACCTAATATCCCATTTTTTTTTTACTTAGAATAGATTTATGTTAGAGGTATGTAATGTAAATTATACTTTTTAAAAGATTACTTAGATTACTAGCCATTAGATGGCAGATACATTTTTGCTTATTTTTAATAAACGGAAGCAAGATGTACTTTAAAAAATTTAATTGTAAGGATGAAATAATTGCATTTCAATTTTCCAGATTGAATTTTGTTTTTAATGTTCATATAAATTTAAAAATCAATTAACCAATATATTTTTTCATTTCTAAGTAAAAGCTTTACATCAAAAACATTATGGAAAGGTTGTGCTATAATAACAAACTTATTACAATTATTTTTATCTCTTGTGCATTTTGTTTCCTGTGATTATTTGTTTCTGAATTGTATTCATGTTATTTTGATTCTTCAGACTACTGTTCTCATCTCAAATGTTATTTTCACAACGTTTCGACTAATGTAATCTCTGATCTTCTTCAGATGTATCTTGTCCAACTTGAGAAATCATTGTCAAACTCACGAATCAACCTTTTGTTTAATCCACAGGAGTAGCATGCTCTCATTCTACCAGTCATGGCTTGGTAGAAATTTTGGGCATCGCCCACACTGAGGATTAAACCTTCAACCAACAGAAGAGTGTAACTTTACAAGTGAATTTTACCAAGTACTTTATCCGCTACACCATGGGTCCTTGCAGATAATTCTAATATGAACTTTAAGAGTCTTAAACCAAGTTTGTTTTTAAATGTACAATCTTACTAGTTATATATTTTGAATCGCCACTTATCGAGGCCTGAAGGCCACTCAAGGATAAGGGTTAATGAATGTAAAGTGGTAGCATAGTAATCGTTAATGGTGTAAATTGGGTAGGATTTGATTATTTATGGGGACGGCTTAACAAGAACTTGTTTACATTGGATTTGAAGGCTATCATGTTGTATTCAACCAGGAAGCAGGCCAATGGAACAGTGTTCCAAAGGCAAGCAGTTTTAGGAAAGAAGTTTTGTTCATGGAATCTACGTTTAGATTTAGGCACAGATAGAGAGTGGGGAAATCGTATATAGTGGTTGTAGCTAGCCAAGTGTTTTTTGTGAAAGACTCGCAACGTCTCTTCTATGGGAAATATCGACACAGATTATTACTATATATATATATATATATATATATATATAAAATAAATAGTAAAAACCATATGTATGGTTTTTACTATTTATTACTTTATTACTATCTCTTTTTACTATATCTATTATCTATATCGACCGAAACGTGAAAAAATAATACTCAAGATGAGAACAGTAATCTGAAAAATTCAAATAATTGAAATTATGATTATTTTTAATGCTAGAAAATGTTAATGTTGATTTAGGTATTTTGACTCTTTCTAAAAGGAAGAAAAATCATTTCCCTCATCTTACTTTATATCTTGCTTCTTCTTTGATAGAACCCAGAAACGGCCAGTATTGGGCCTGAGACCCTAGATAACAGTTCCAATCCACCAACACCTTCAGACAACCCGCCTTCCGCCAACTCGACTTGGAACAATTGGCCGAACAATCCCAACTTGCAGAATTCTGATATGCCGCGACCGCACACAATTTCCTCCGCGTATGAGAAGACTCATCAACGCCCTGCTCTCACGGAACAGATGTTTTTACCCCCTTCCTCATCCAGAGACATGCTGGACCAAATTGTGCAATCGAACGACCCTAACCAGCCTCATACGCAAGCCTCACAGCATGGCCACATTCGAATGGAAAGACCCAAGAGTGCTGCAATGAGTGGTGGAGCAACTTCTCCCTACTCGAGGCCCACTTCCGCTACTATCAACAAGATGCAACCTGTTCTGCCCCCACTTGGTCCCAAACCTAAAAGTAGTAAAGCAGTTCCACCACCGACAGTTCCAGGTTTGTCTGCCTATGATTTTTTAAATTAATTTTATGTTTTTAGTAACATATTCTTGCGTATAATTTTCTTTATTGATTTTTTTTTATTGACTGATTTTTTATTTACTTTGTTTTATGTTTTATAATTTTTTTTTTTTAGATTTAAAAAACAAATTTTTTGTCTTTAGTGACATATTCTTGCGTATAATTATTTTATTGATTTTTTTTTATTGACTAATTTTTTATTACTTTGTTTTATGTTTTATAATTTTTTTTTTTAGATTTAAAAAACAAATTTTTTGTCTTTAGTGACATATTCTTGCGTATAATTATTTTATTGATTTTTTTATTGACTAATTTTTTATTACTTTGTTTTATGTTTTATAATTTTTTTTTTTAGATTTAAAAAACAAATTTTTTGTCTTTAGTGACTTATTGTCTTCCTATGAGTTTTGTTATTTTATTAATTTTTTTTCTTTACTTTTATGTCTTTAATAACTTATGAATTATCTGTGCTTTGTCAGTGTTACTTTTTTATTTTATTTAAATCTGATTTTGAAAATTAAATCTAAATATGTAAGTTTATAGGATGGCTGTAGCCATGTAGAATGTCGGGGTATTCAAATGACATGACGTATGAATAAAAACCGTAAAACAAGATCTTATTTATTTTTTTTTTATTTTTTGGAATTCTTTGAGATGAGGCTTGGTGTGGGTTTTTTTTGCGGACCTTTATACTCATCTTCATTGTTGTTTCACTACGTTTTGGCCAACTCATCCTCTGGCCTTCTTC
The DNA here is from genome assembly GCF_053919585.1 of Euprymna scolopes. Classification (NCBI taxonomy): domain Eukaryota; kingdom Metazoa; phylum Mollusca; class Cephalopoda; order Sepiida; family Sepiolidae; genus Euprymna; species Euprymna scolopes. Next base: position 11,230,910 of record NC_136505.1, read on the forward strand.
AGTGCTTAACCGCAACAAGATAGGAATGCTGAGTCTTGTAATTGTATCCCCAGAAATTACTGCCTTCCCTGGTTGTTGTCTCACCACATTTTGGTCAACTAATCCTCTGGCCTTCTTTGGGTAGAATTGAAACAGCTGTTTTCAGACAATGCTCACCTGGAACTTTAGAGACTCAACACTTCTATCTACCCCGCTACAGACTTCGAAGGACGATCAAAGTTGAATTTTTGTGTTATAAATCCAATTTTATGTTCTTATCTGGTCTTCCATTGTCGATTCAATACCGAATGGTATTGTATTTTTTTATTTTTTGGAATCCATTCAGATGGGGCTTCATAATTGGTGTATTCATTTTTTTTTTTTTTTTTTTTTTTTCGGACTGTTATCCTCATCTTTATAGTTGTTGTTTCACCATATTTTGGCTAACTCATCCTCTGGCTTAATATTGTGATTGACCACCTGAAGAACAGACAGCAAATATATTGTTTTATATAGGCACCGCCAAAACTGGAGGGGCAGGTCAGTACTTTTTGACGGACGGTCTTTTTAAAAATCTACCAAAAATCAGGTAATTATCCGATCAATACGAAATTTTCAGCGATTATTAGGAGAAGAATGAACTTTATAACAGTGTACTTATTTTTCATAAACGATATTTATATATATATATTTTTTTGCTTACAAAACCCCCCCTTGTTTTGAAGTGGGAACAAATATGCTTAAAATAATCATCTGAAACTGAACAAAACATATTGTGTTGTTGTAAGGGACAGAATTATAGATTAAAAAAAAAAAAAAAAAAAAATTGTTTGCATACCTTATTTTGACGTCTGAATATCAGAACTTCGATTGTGTTTAATTATCCCGCTTTTGAGTTTTGAAGTGTGAAATTCGGTGAATATGTTAAGTAAAATAATTAATTTAAGTTAAGCAAAACAAAAAAAAATTTTTTTTAATATTTATACGAAAAAAGCCATTTTAAAATTTTTGATAAATAAATTAACAATTTTTTTTTAGCGAGCCGAATAATGCATGACCATTATTAAACAGAGCATGCTTTGAATAATCGATACAAAAAAAAAAAATTCGATAAATATTGTGCCCTTTGTGTTAAAAATAGCATCATTTTTTTCGATCTCGTTTGAAAACGTTTGCCGCCTTTCGACTACGGTGGACCAAACGCGCTGAAATAATTTTTTTTTATTCTGCTTTAAATTGCCCCCTCCCCCCATTTTGGGGAGCTTGGCCCCCACACACATACACATTAAAAACCAAACTCATACAAATGGTCACCCATCTGGTACTGGCCAGCCTCAGCTTAATACATTGAAATTTTCGTCACTGAAAAATAAGTTTTTTTGGCCTGTTTGGTCTTCCATAGTTTTCGTCTCATCAAAAGAAAATGTAAACAGAGTCGATCTGAACTCTACGGCGACGCGAAATATCTGGTTACCTATATGAATAAGTGGAATTATTTGAAATTCAGGTACTTATATTATAATATTTTTGTATATTCTCTTAGAAAATCATCCTAAATCTTAGTTAGACAATAAATGAATAAATAAATTATTTCAAAAACCCTTTTTTTTAAATATTTAAGTACGTTTTTTGTGCAAGACAAAAAATATCAATTGTTAACTTTTTGGGAAAATTTAACATTTAAAATTGAATTAAAAATAGTAGAAAAAGTTTTACATTATTCTGTTTTCTATATGATAAAATTCAGGGTTTTATCTTTCTGGAAAAAAAAAAGTTACTCAGAAATAATGGATTTTAATAAATGTAATTTAGTTTTAAAAAACAACAACAACTTGATTTTGCGGCCATTTTTGGCGGTGCCTAGTTTTATAGAATCTTTGAGTGATTATTATAATCATATAAAAAATGTTTAAACTTATACTTTTAAAAAAGTTAATTTAAAAAGTTACAGTTGATCATAAATTGCTACAATGATTTGTCCAATGCTTTTCTATATAAGCTTTACAAGCTGTCATGCTTAACATTTTGATTTTCAAATCAAGTTTGACTGAATTTTAAGTTTCATATTGTTGTAACAATTTGTTTCAATCTTATTTCTATTAAGTGACTTTTTACTTTTTGTTTTATTTTTTGGGAGAGGTAGAGGTGGCCAATATTTTAACTTGTGAAACAAATAAATTAACGACCATTCTTTTTTAAAATCCTTCCAGTAGTTCAATTTTATATCCAACAATCATTCAGTCAACTTATTTTTTTAAACTAGATACAATTATGAGTAACTGTCATTTTTTTATATATTAACTGAGTAAATAATTATTTCAGGTTGAAAGCCACAGGTTTTTGTGCTCACTGCCATAGGAGTCAGATTAGCAAAGTATGTGTGTTGGTGTGTGTATGTATGTATATATATAATCGACTATTTATTTCAATATCATGTTTCTTTAAAAGCAATTGCTTTATTAGCATGATGCAAAGTTATAAGTTTATTGTTTTAATGTAAAAGTTTATTTGGGTAAAACATGTGAAATCAATTAATTATAAATTTGGTTTGTTTTTGTTTGTTTTTTTTTGTTTTGTTTTGTTTTTTTACTCACATCCACCCTAATAATAACTTGGATGTAAAGGGCTACTATTTAGATCCATGCCCAGAAAAGATTAACAAGATGTTCATTTACGTTACATTTAAACTTCCACATATCAGTACAGTTAGGGAAGCAGGTAGTAGGAAGGAAATTCCAAAATCTAGCTGTTTGAGGGAAGAAACTATTAGAGTAGAAAGATTTCAACAGTGAAGGGGTGAGATTTTGTTGCCTAGTGGGTTTGTCGAGGACATGTATGTCAAGGGGACACAAGTGCAATGTCTTCATCAGAGCACGTTCCATGAAAATACTTATAAAACAGGCACAGAAATACAACATTGCAGCGATGAGACGGGGGTTGGAGTTTGGTTGATAAAGTCGGACTGATTAGATTGAAAACTCTTTTTTGGGTTCTATCCGAGCGGAAGAGGTTAGTCGTATATGCATCTGCTCAGATGGGTTGTTTTTGTATATTGTCATTTTAAACACAAATATGCACAATTATTTGATTTTTTTTTTTTTTTTTAATTTGTTTTACTTATTAAAAATACATTGTACTCCTGAATGATAGACAGTATTTTCTGTCACATTTTGGGGGGAGAGGTAGGGGGTGGGGGTCACTTAACATAAGCATTTTTCTTTTTTATATATAATATATATATATATATATATATATATATATATATATATATAAAAAAGTTGAACTGAAAACAATTTTGTTTTTCTGTTTGTAACATCTTTTTATTTTCTATTTAATATTCACTGTATGTTTGAAAAAATAATCATTTGCACATTTTGGTTGCTTTTATTTTTCACTTTAACCGCGGCCATCATATTTTGACTAAAATGTTTGCCGTTCTGAATTTTTGAAATGAGGATTATTTGGATTCTTTGAACTACTGTTCTCATCTTGAGTTCTATTTGCACATTTCAATCAATATAACCTCCAACCTTCAAGTGCATCTCGTCAAACTCGGAAATCTTTCTGTCAAACTCTGGGAATCTGGGCGGAATTTCAAACAAAACCCTTTATTTAATTCTCGGAGATAGTATACTCTCTTTCCATCAGCTGTGACCAGGTAGAAGTCCTAAGTAATTTGAGTTTTACAAAAAAATCCGAGAGTTTGACAAGATACATCTGAAGCGAACAAATAACACTGGAGATGAAAAAGTGTGAAGAATATGAATATGAAAATGTTTGCCTTTTTAATCTGTTCTCCACAACCGATTGTTGATTCATGTGTTATATTTTGTATTTACACAAGCCATGTAACCAATTATTGATCATAATAAAAGCAATACTGATTCACGTGTCATATTCTGTGTTCGGAACACAGCCTATTGTGTTTCGGAAATTTTGAGATGAGATCATTGATAATTTGTATTATTTGGACTACTGTTCTCATATTGGATATTTCGCCTGATGTAGTCTCCAACCTTCTGCAGGTGTATCTTGTTAAACTTCAGAATCTGCAAGGCTTCTATTTGAAATGTCAAACACATTCCCAAGTTCGTGAAAAGACTTGCATGAAGGTTGGGTGAAATGTGAGAATAACCTCCCAGATGAGAAGTGGTCCAAATGATACACAAACTCATTATGTTCCGTTATTTGCTGCTACCCCAAGAAATTTCTGTGTACAATAAAAAAAAAAAAAAAAAATTGGTGCCATAAAAAAATAAGGAAAATCTGCAATTGTTTTGAAAACATTTTTGAACTGATATTTTTATTTTGTCTTTAAAATAAACTTGTAAAGTTTTGTTTAACAGCAGCAACAGAAAAAAACAATCTCTATAAAATTTCTAATGTTTTTTGCTTGAAATATTTCAAAGTGATTAGTAGATTCAATCAAAATACTAAAACTTGATTGGTGACTTTTTAGTTCTCACAAGAAAAAATATAGTGGCAAATGATGAATTCAACACTATTCTCACAAGTTTTGATCAATGGAATCTCTGATCTTCTTTAGTTATGTCTTGTTGAATTCTCTTGAATCTTCATGTTGAACTTGGAAATTTGTATTCAATTTCAAGCAGAACCTTTTATTTAATCCATAAGGTAGTTTTTTTTCTGAACGAGAACAAACTAATCCTCATAGATTAAATAAGTCATGAACTAGTAGAAGTGTTCAGTAATTTTTAATATTACTCATACTGAGGAGTGAATCTCCAACCCGCAGAAAACTGCTACTTAGAACTTATTATTTGGAACTTTATCCATTGTGCCATGGTTTCATATGGACATGTTGTGAGTATTGAGCCTTCAACTTCCAAAAGACTAACTTGGAACTGATAAAACTTAGTGCTTTTATCCATTGTGCTACATGTCCATATGGACAATTCTAGCATAAATTTTAGTCTTGTTTTATGTGTGTAATCTCCCTACTTATATATATATATATATATATATATATATATATATATATATATATATAGTTATATATATATAGTTATATATATATAGATATAGTTATATTTTTTTAACATTTTCTTTTATTACAATCTCTTGATTTAAATAATCAAATTGAGATATAAGTTAGAATGCTTTGGACATTTAGTCCTCGTAATGGGGTGTAGATATGTTAACCCTTTATGACCTGAATTATGATGTAGATATAAAATAGTTATTGTTAATTTTAATTAATTTAAATTGTTATGATACTATGATTGTCTTCAAACTGAAAAAATTATGAAGTTCAATAATTAAATTACCACTGAGAAGTTTTGCATTTCATAAACTTGCCTTGATTATTATCCGTAGTGATTGAAAGTGTTTGTTTATGACAACAGACGAAATCCTTTACTCTTAGAATCAACATGGATATATCTTTCCTAAATGATGCTTAAAAATTGTTGAGTTTACCTATGTTGGCAATAAAGTTTTAAAGTACAAGTGTGTGAATTGGCAAGGCCAGATCTGGACAAGATGAAAGCAATCTGGAACTCAAATCTTCCTACAAAGATGAAACGTGATTTTGTTGAAATGATCATTACATAAGTTTTTGTATATGGAAGTAGCGCCTAGACTTAACAAAGATTGGAAAAGAAAATTAACCATATATACACCAAAATGCTAAGAGCTACTCCTAACATTTCCTGAGAGTAGCAACTTATGAGAGAGCAACTCTATAGACACCTTCCTCATATATCAGCTCTTATTAGATAGAAAAAACAAAATTTTTCTGGTTACTGCTGAAAGGCTAAGAATAAAACCATGAATGAAAGACATTTTATAGATGCCAAAACAGGGATGTAGTTCAAGGGGAAGGATTCACATAATCTATGTCAACCAACTAGCAAAGAATCAAAATAAACGTTTCTGGTGGTGAGTTTGGAGTACCCATCACACTATGACAACTATATGATGATGATTGAAATAACTTGTGTTCGGTATTAAGTATTGTTTCATCATCTGAATATGTTGTAAAGCTTGTTGGTCGATTTGAAAGGTTCATCCTTAATACTCATTTTGTTGTAAGATTCTGAAAGTTGGTCACTGTTCAGAAGTTCATCCTCTGTCTTCATCTTTTTCTCCGTCAATGTTCACTTATGTGATGCTCACTCGCCCCTTTTTTTTCTCTAGTCTCTCAATCTATCCTACAATACTTTTTATATTCGTTCTCTGATATATATACACGCATATTTATGACAATTTAAATCATTGTCTAATCATATTAAAAATAAAGTATTGTTTACAACTGTTTCAAGACAGTATTTATTTTAAGTCATGCAAATAAACCTAAAACTCTTCAAACATCAAAGCATCTTCAGAATATGATCTTTTCATAAGTACACAGACAAATCAATGTCACAAAAAAAGATAAATTTCTATCAAAAACGATTCAAAATTACAAGAAGACTCACTGTCATATATATATATATATATATATAAAGTATGTTTGGGCAGCATTTTCTCTCTTATGCATGTTTCGTTGAACAGCAGAGATAATAGTAATTGTCTGTATTTTTGAGATGAGGTGTTTTCATTGATTGAGATTGTCAGACCGACTTCCTCATCTTGGTTGTTATAGTCACAACGTTTCGGCCGTTTTGCCCTCCGGCCTTCATCAGGTGTTTTGTATCGAACTGGGGAACCATTTTTTAGGAGTTTCGAACCCACCCCTTTATTATTATTATGGGGGTACCGTGTTCGGACTCCAGCTAGGCTCTGGGACATAGTTGCTGATTCTCTGTTTTGAATGTTACTTTTCACTGCCTTCGTTCAGGATTGAACTCAGCACCTTTGGGTAACTGTAAACTTTGATACAACATCTAATTTGGCAGGCCAATATTCAAACGTTCTGTTAAGAGTGTAAAAAAAATTGACATAGTCGCGAAGGTTTTCGACTTCCATGACGTATCTTCAGGCAAGTAATGAATTAAAAATGGCTCATGGAAGTCAAAAATGTTCAACAATGTCAAAAATTTTTTACACTCAAACAGAACGTTTGAACATCGGCCTGCCAAATGGAATAAACGGATCACAAGAGAAACAAACAGGAATTAAACCTGCTGTTTAATGAAACATATATGCATCCTTTTCCTTCTCGGGGAAAAAATCTTTCCAGCTATTTTCTGAGGAATATATTTTTTGTCTCCAAGTTTATTGTTCTTCAACAAAACCTGTGTAAGACATACTTCGTAAAAAAATAAATAAAATATTATGAGTGATGGTTAAACACATCTGGTTTTAGAATGTTGACCCTGTATATATTAGGGATATTAAGGTGTTTTTGTATCAAGTTTCATAAATCTTTTCTTTCCCCATTACATGTTTTTTCTTTCCATAGTGTACGACTTTCATTTGCCTTCTCCTTCTTCAAATTCTAAATCACATTCTATTTTACCTTTTTCACCAACAGTAGTATTTTTAATCTTCTTTAAGAGATTATAGTATCATTGATGTGTGTGTATGTATATATATATATATATATATATATATATATATATATATATATATATATATATATATATATATATGAATAAAAATAAAAATACCAGCGATGGTTGACGTTATGTTGTTTTGAAAAACCGAATGAATTTATGAAATGATCATTTCGTCCCTATTGCAGAGGATATTAAAAGGAAAAATGCAAAAAAAAAGAAAACGATCATATACCATATGAAAAGGAAACAGTGTTAGAATCCTACCAATATCGTTTTCTTTTTTTTGCATTTTTCCTTTTAATATCCTGAAGATGTCCTCTTGAATAGGGACGAAACGTTGATCATTTCATAAATTCATTCGGTTTTTCTTTTTTCAAAACAATATATATATATATGCACATACCATTTGGGAATACTAGACTCTGTATGTACGGTGCTGGAGTGTATAAATTTTCAGGTTAGCATCCGGAGACATGTTTAATCAACTGGAAGAGATGCACCTCAGTTTTCGTTAAGACATGCATCTAGAAGGAAAACTCTGATCTTTAAAAAAAACAAAAAAACTGAGGTTTATTGTCTGCTCTTTCTTGTGGTAGCCATTGCACCAATCAAGATTAGCAATTGTATGACAAAGTGTGGATAATTCTACACAAATCCTTCACCACTGTAAACAAATCATCTGTGTGGATTTCCAAACAACTTAGTTGTTGTGACAGACCTTGTACATCAAAACCAATAGGAGTGTCCACAATATATATACATGCACACAGGGTGGGGAAAAATGATCATATGTAGGGTTTAATAAAAGCAAATTAAAATAACTAATGAAAGCAAAACAAAATACCAAAAAAATCTAATTTTTTCTGACTAGACAGACCAGCAAAACGATCTGACACATTTGTAGGTTTAATAAAAAGCAAATAAAGTAAAGAAACAAAATATTTTTATTTTCGAAAATTACATATAATGCCATTCTGCATCATTAGGTTTCAAAACTTAAATCTCGGTCACATGGGATCTATTATTGTCCACACACTGTCGAGGGGTTCACAGAACATTTTCTGGAGTTCTGGTGATGCAAGGTCAGCCAGTTGATTTTCATTTTAATTCAGATCCGGTAGCTCTGAAGTTAGTAACCCATATCAAGATCGTGTTTCGAGCTAGTACGGATCGTGTCTCTACCAAGGTTGTAGTGCAAACGTGATGCTCGTTGTGTTGCAGTTACAGATTCGTTTGTTTTGATAAACGTTTCCACAATGAAAGCTCGATGCTCACCAGTCCAATTCACGTCAGCAACTGAAAAAGAAATGAAAAACAATGGTATTATAAAGAAACAAAACAAAATAACATGAAAAAGAATGGCATTATATAGACTTTTCAAAAATAAAAACTTATTTCTTTACTTTATTTGCTTTTTATTAAACCTACAAATGTGTAAGGTCATTTTGCCTGACTATACATATGTCACAATGAAAGCACAATGCTGGCTTGTCCAATTCATATGTGTAACTTGAAACAAAGTGACATTATATTGCCATATTTGGAAAATAAAAATGTTTCTCGTTTATTTTGTTTAACCCTACAAATGTATACAACCATTTTGCTTCACCCAGAAATCTCCAGGTCTGCATGGTATATTTTTATATATTTTATTTTGTTTTTTGTTTTTTTTTCTGTATTTCTTTTGAAAAATTTTTATTTTCACTTTCTTTTTTTTTTTTTTTTTTTTTTTTTTTACGGTTCAATTTGTTTTTACAGTTTTGAATTTTTTAGATGAGGGCTGATTTTTTTGTATCACTTGTTCTGACCGGACTATTATTCTCATCTTGAGTGTTATTTGTGCAACGTTTTGATCGGTGGCCCTCCAATCTACGTCAGGCGTGTTAGTTGCCATCTTGGAAAGTTGGAACTAGTTGATCACATATCAAAAAAAAAGGAACACCCTTCCCTTTATGAAACGAGGTGAAAATAATTGACAGAGATGCAAGATGAAAAGTTAGACGACTTAAAGAATCAGCACATATGTTCAAAAAAGAAAAATTACTAAGCAGACCGAGCATATAAATCAACAGTATATGGGAATCTCTAATCTATATATATAAAAGCGAAAATGTATGTATGTATGCATGTATGTACGCTTTTCCTCGATGTCCACAAAAGGCTTCTTTCAAAGAAGCGCTCGCTCGCTTCACAACTTCTTAAAACTTTTTATATCATCTATAAATTGTAATATCTCACACTTGACCACGGAGCTCGCCTGTCTATTTAATTTTATTGACTTTCAAACATTAATTATTCCACATTTCCTGCATCGGCACATGTTACATTCGGTTTTCGGAATAAACAAAAAGCGAAACTCGACTCTAATAACAGGCCCAGAGCCAGTGAACGTTTGTCGACTTGATCATATCAGACGGGGTAGCAGGTTTTTGAAAACAAACCGATTTATTGAACTCATTAAAAACTGTCCCACACAAAATGCTGACTGCTAAATACCTATCGCCGTCACGTCAATCAAAAACGAGCACCTGTTTTTTTTGTTTTTTTTTTTTCACACTTTACTATTTTCCAACTGCGCGTCATCAAGGCTTTGTTTTTTTTCACGGGCACCTGTTTTTTTTTCACACACACCTACAAACACCCGGGCAACACTGGGTACCCCTCGCTAGTTCTAAATAAAAAATAAAAATTGTACCACCCCCTCCTTAAAATTTTAATACTAAAAGGGAGATAATCCCCTGTCAAACTTCATTATAGTTATCTCCCTTTTGTCAACCAAATTTTTTTTTTCACACATACGAAACCACGGTGATAAAAAAAAAAAAAAAAAAAAAAAAAAAAACTCCAAGGATACAAAATCGTCTACGGAGTCAGGAACTTTTCTCCTTTTTTTTTTCCAAAATGGCAACCAACATGCCTGCTGAAGGTCAGAGGCTACACTGACTAAAACATTGCACAAATAACACTCAAGATGGGGACAACAGTACGATCGAAACAAGTGATAGTCTTTTTTTTTTTTTTACCATTTACTAATTTATACCATTTTAGTTTCACTTTTTTTCTCTGAATTAAAATGATTTACTTTTTTATTTTTTAATATTTTTTTTATGATTGTCATAATTCAAACTTTCTTTTTTAAAAAAAAATGTGTTTCTAGCATGAATATAAAGATAGATTTAAGACTTTGTTTGGATAGTTTCTGGATTTTTTCTTTTTCTATACATCTTGAAATCAATTTTTTATGGTTCCTAGAAGCTTCCCTGTTTCCAATTTTTCTTTTTTTCTACCTCCCTTTTTTATTTATTTATTTTTTTTTTTTCTCATTTCTTTTACTTCACTCCATTTCTATCAATGTTTTTTTTTTTTTTTTCAAAATAAGACCACTTATTTGTAGAGACCTCTCTCTATCCCATCAGTTTTCATAAATACATTCTTCATGTCTACAACTATCTTTCTCTCTAAAGCAAAGACACGGGATCGCCTCCTCAACGTCATTGTCCAAGGTGAGTCTTCTCTAGCGTCTGACACTGACAATCCTGCTCGCCACTGCTGCACCATCGGTGGCAAGAATTATTACAGCTAGTTTGTGATCACCATCATTATGTCTCTTTCTTCCTCTCAAATGTGGATTGATTACCAGTTTTCCAGATTATATGCCATTAACAAATTCAATTTTATTTTAAATAAAATACTATTGAAAATGGTGTTTTGAAAGTTTAGCTGTTCTTACTTGAATAGAAACGTGTGATTCGTTGACAAAAAAAAAAGGGAATAGGCATGCCTATGCAATAAAGCAGTAGTTTTTATATCAATACTGGAGTTCAAATCTCACATAAAGTCAAAAGGAATTTTTTTTAATTGGATATGGATTTTAAGAAATTGACATAACATTTAAAAAAAAAAAAAAAAATTACATAAATATTTTTTCAGTAACATTTTGTTTTATAATCCACAAAAAAATTATACATGAAGGGTATTCGGCTCTAGTTTATACTGAATCATTTTTACTTAAAAACATAATTTTCTAAAAAAAAAAAATTTTTTTTTTTCCCCAATAAAAACAGTTTGTGAATACATTCATCATAGTTACTTACTCGCATGCAAATACTAAAGAAGCACACGTTTTCCCCTCAAAATTTCAAAAATATTTTTTCTTTCTACTAGCTATCTAGCATGAAAAACTAGGTATGGGCGGAAATATGCCTAGTGATGTACTGTACGAGTACTGCTCATGCGGCAGGTGTAAACTAATTTTGATAATCGGTGTAGTTGATGAGTACTTAGTTGGTTGGAGTTGTCTTTTTAACAGAATATAATCCAAGTAGAAATGAACTTTCTAGAAAATTTGTATCCAAATCTTGACAAATGTTTTAAGTACCACTATGAAAAGCAGGTATACCAATTTAAAAAGAATATCATTTCCAAAAGAATAGTAAAAATAAGCTTAACACCTCAGATAAAATTAAAAAATTTATAATTTAAGCAATAAAAAAGTTACTTTTAAAAAAATTCACAAATTATGTAAGTTATGTTTATTTTTTTTTAATACATTTTATCTGCTTTCAACTGAGTTACTTCCCCTTTTGCTTAGGTCACGTGATCAAATCTCCAGCATGTAATCTTATTGGAACTGTTTTTCATAAATAATTATTTTTCTAACTTATCGTTTTCCATAATTTTTGGATATGTTACTATTTGTGAGATGGCAATTACGTAGGTACCATTTGTTTTACTTGAAATTCAATATTTTTCGTTATTATAATAAAGAAGAACTGTAACTTGTCTTTGATAACATTTGTCATGCTTTTTCATTTTTTTTATCTATACTATAAAAATGTCCCTTTTTTTGTGGATCTAAACGTCTATATATATATATATATTTGTTTTTGACCCTTATTCACTTTGTTTATACTACAAAGTTCCCATTTTGTGTTGTCGATCCAAACGTCTATTTTTTTATTATTATTAATTTATTTTTTTTTTTTTTTTTTTTAACTTAAAAAATAATGTGGATTACTTAAAACAATGAGAATTTCATTATTGCAAGTGATTTCAATTAAGTGATAAATTTTTTATAATTATTATTGGAGGGAGACGTTTTAAGTTTGTTTTTTTCTTTTTTTATCTCTTTTGGCTGTTAATCTGGAAAAATTGGTAATTTCTCCATTCATGGCTGTTGCAGTAGTTGTTATCACTAAGCAAATTTGCATTTACTTTTACCTCTCACGCTCATGTATTTTCGTTTTGTAATTTAATCTATCATTTTTTTTTTTTCTATTTTTATCTTTGAATCAATATGTTGCTTTTCATCAAAGATCTTGATTATCATCTTCTCTTAGTTGCTTATCTGGCAAAACATTTGTGTGGCTTATCCTTCTACAACATTTATGAAGGGGAGATTTTTGAAGAAGATTATTCCACGTATTCTGAATGCATGTAGCATCTCTGTTCTCCTCTTATTCACCAGTTATCACAAACCAATTTAAGCGAACAGAACATTAATAAAATCAGTGTGTAAATATCTGAGTTTATATTAGACACCTTGTTCCAGGGACTTACACAGGGATTCTCTCCCTTTGATTTTCAGTTCTATTTTCATATAAATCATCCTTTCTCGGATCAATCCATTTTATGGGGATCTCCCAATAGTCTCGTTTAATGATTAACATAGAGTAAACATGCATATTAACCTAGTTTAGTGTGTCCTACATTAATAGAAGGCCATTCCATTAAAGTCATGTAACCTAATGACATTACAGAATAAAGTACAAAGGCCATGTTTAAGCAACAAATGACTATTATGAAAATCTCTCTCTCTCTCTCTCTCTCTCTCTCTATATATATATATATATATATATATATATATATATATATATATGATATATCTTTCTCTATATATTTATCTCTTTCTCTATAAATATATATATATATATCTTTCTCTCTCTGTCTTTATATCTTTGCCTCTCTCTCTCTTTATATATCTTTGTCTCTATCTATCTATCATCTCTATTAATGGAAATATTATTCATTTTACCCCAATCCTATTATCTTTCTATTTTTATCTTTTACAAACCATTATTTTTTTGTTTTTATTTTCTTTATTATGTTTACTTATATCAAATTCAGTTTTTCATCTTTTGTATAAAAAATATTTCTTGACAAAATATTTCATTCCACTCTACTCTTTGCTTTCTTTCAAGTTTTTCCAATATATTTTCACTTTCTAATTCACGCAAAAAAAAAAAAATAAAATTTTTTTGAACATTTTTGTATTCACAATTTTCGGAACAATCACTGTGTCAAATTGTAACAGCTACACTTCACAGCCTTATTCTTCTGAATTTTTCTTTTTTCAACTATTTCAGACTAAGCTTTCAAAAATGCTTTTTCTTTTTATTTAATAATCTCATTATTATTCACATTAATCTATTTGGTATACGCATCAACAGCATGTAGATCTCTAGGTCCAAATTTTTTATGCCTCATGAAATCTTTCATTATACACTATATCTAAATCCATTGTTTTTAGAATTGTGCATGCACACACATTAAAACATCTTTGTGTGTGTGTGTGTATATGTGTATATGTGTGTGTGTGTGTGTGTATATATATATATATATATACACACACACGTGTACATATATGTATATATATATATGTATATATACACGTGTACATATATTTTACTAATGCCAAATCAATTAAAAAACTCTCTCTGCATTTTTTTTTTCGTCCTAAACCAGGGAGGGGTTTCTAAAATTTTCTAACAGGGTGGGGTAGGGTAGGGTGCATATTGATGACTTTTTAGGGGCTATGCAAGTCAAAAGTAAAAAATAAAATGACCCATAAACAGTGGATGAATAACTATAAAACAGGGTTAACAGGCCATTTGTTTCCAAAGTTTAAATTCATGCAAAATTTTATGTCAATAAAAGGAACATTGGAAAATCCTTACAATTCCTAATTCATTCGTATTATTGAGAAGCATGAAATTGGAAAAAGGAGATGGTTCATCACAAATGTACTATTGCAATGGTTTAGCAATTTTATTAAGTAAATAAATAGCAGAGAGTCAAGATAAAAAAAAGATGCGGCATACTTATCCAAGATGATGTGTTTAATGATGTTTTGTTGATTAGTTTTGCTTTATAGCGAAACGGGTGCTTCAAAACCTCATTCTTTTAATCTTTTTTTCTGAACAAAAAAAAAAAAACAACTCTATCTTTTGAATAGTTCCATTTCAAAAATTTTTACGCTTTCCATAAGAGCTCTGTGGGCCAGATTGAATCACTTGGTTGGCTGTATTTTGGTGACCCCTGTTCTAAATTATGCGTTTATTTTAATTTGTTCGAATCTGTAATAAGGTGTTAAGTTACTTCCTTTATTGCAAATTATCTCCCTTGAATAAGATCATTTATTTATTATTTTTTTGTATATAGATTAAAGTAGTTTGTACAAAATTAGTATTATGTTTTTAATATTTGTTAAAAAAAAAAAAAAATGTGTAAAATCAATAAATTACAATATTTAAAAAAAATATATATATTTTTCTTGTAAAATTGCAGAATACTTAATAGATGGTGAATTATAAACAAAAAAACTCATACCAAATGCAGTCAAATTTAATTATCTACCAATCTGTATACTTTTAATGCGATGAAACATTTTTTTCTGAATTTTATCTTGTTTAAAGCTGTCTTTACAATACGTGAATGGTAAAACATGGCTGGCTGTTTAACTTTTGGTAGAGAGTGATCATGTCTGAAAAAAGATAGTAAATAAAAAAAATAAAAAAATATTAAAGACTTATCCTACCACTAACCATCAGTCCTAGGTTATTATTTGATATCGTTATTGCTCCAGTCAGAATTAAAAGTAATTTATATTTTCTCTAGAGTAACTGATTGAATAATAAAACTTTACATATGTTCAATTATTATATCTGCCAAAAAGTCATCAATTGCAAGAACATTTTTAAAAATCTAGCTAAAATAAAGTATCTAGCCGATTGTAATCAAATCTTCAGTATATAACTTAATGAAAGAAGCTATTTTCTTTACATTAATATTTGCTATGAATTTAAAAAGGCAAAATGGGAGGGGGTATTTCAGTACCATTTCATATAATAAAAGTAATTTAGATATTAATTTTATTTTTTAAGTAAATTTTTCAGTCTTTTCTAAAAGATTGTAAAAAAAAAATTAAAAACTTCTAATCATTAGAGCATTATTTTAAGGTGATTGATTCTTTTTCTCACTCAATTAAATTCTGTCAAGGGAGACAATTCTTGCAAATGTTTTCATTTTGTACGACATTAAATTGCATTAAACTGATTTTGGAGTAACATTCACTCGTTTTCAATTCAAAAAAGAAACAATAATTCTGTACATCTAGAGTGTCAATCACTTCTGGTAATTCTCTATTTTGTGTGTGCGTGTGTGTTTTTTATTCTACATTTTTTTTTTTTTTTTATTTCAGTCTCGTCATAGTTTCAGCTTATCACCTACACCAAACTCTACTCTTTTTTTCTTGCTAGAATTTTCTCACTGTTTTAACGAAGCTCTGATTTTAAATTATCTTTCTTCAACTGTGCTTCAAGATTTTGTATCAAAAGGTTTTTGGTTTGACATATTTGAATGTTAAAATTATTGTTTGACATATTTGAATGTAAAAATGTTAAAAATAAGTACAATTTAGTTGTGCCACACATATCATTAGTTTGAGGGAAAAAAACCTTTTAACTATAGCATGTGCATTATAATACCTTGAATATTTTCATTACCATTTTGGTAATTCTTTGTAAACCTAGCTCTCCAGGGTTCGTACAGGCTTGAAAAGTCTTTGACTTTTGCCTTGAAAAAATCTTATTTCTATTATTACTTTGAAAAATCCTTAAATCTGGAAAATGTCTTGAAAAGGCCTTGAAAATTGTATTATTTATGTCCAGTAAAAATTTGTGTCAAAATATTAAAGATAAAATCGAAATAAATACTATTAAATTATTTTTTAATGTATTAAATAAAAATACCATTAAAATATTTTTTAAATATTGAAAATTAAATCGAACTACATTATTCTGAAATTGCATAGTATTGTGGATACAAGAGTTACGTCACTTTCTCACAAAACTATCTGATGTTTTCCATAAAATAACATTGTGTTTTGTGATAGACGTAACTCTCATATCCACAATACCAAAAATTTAAAAGTAAAACAAACACGGTATACACCAATCTACAAATGGTAAAATAACATCTTATGTTTCGTTGGCCAAATATAAGTGGGTCAGGAAATGTAAATAAGATTGTCGACAGGCATATTGTTTTGTATGTAAATGAAAATTACTGTTCCTGTTGTCAATTATTAACTTTTTTGGTTTATTATATATATCATTGTTTATATATCAAATTTTTGTTTGAAAATTTGAATTTTGTCTGGAAAAGGTCTTGAAAAACTTTGAAGTCCTTGAAAATGGACATAAAAATCTGTATGAACCCTGCTTGTTCTTTCTTCCAGTCTTGAGTAATTTTTTTTTTTTTTTTTTAAGAATTTTGGCTTCATTTTATTTTTTTTATATATAAAATAAATGCTTGAGAATGCAATATTTTGGCAAAGTTATAGGATGAAGCTTTTAAGAATTGCCCAAGTTGCTGGAATTTGATGCATCGTGTGATATTAGTCTAACATAGTTTTTGAATATGGATGCTTACAAGTATTTAGCATCATTTGTGCAGAAGTGATGACTGTATTTCAGTCATGTCACAGTTGGTAACGTTGGTAAGCCATTTTCAAGTTCTTTAAGACATACTGCATTACTTTTACTGATACCCTTAGGAAAGGTATGAATCTATGAATCCATCTCTTTTTCTCCTAACTCTAAGAGAAAAAATATGGAAAACTCTTTTCCACTTATAATGAAAGGAGAAATTATCTTCAATTTTATTTTAATTTTTTGTGGTGGAGTGAAACTTTATTCAAGTAGATACTTATCATCTTGGTCCTAGATACGACCTTAAACTATATCCGATGGTGAGGTCCCAGCTTTGTGGGCTTTGGGGAGTGTGGAGCCACCCCTTAATTGCCATTGCTCCCAGGTCCACTCTGACCTGAAGTGGTAGTACCTGTTAGGGTCCCAACTGTCAGTTAAATAGAAACCGACTTGAAAAAAAAACATATTCTATTAAAGAAATTTTCTTCAAAATCACTGGATTCGACATTAAATAACCTGAAAAGGGTTGATATGCCGTAAAACAAAAACAACCAACCAACTTATTATCTTAAGTAGTAACTCAATTAATCCTAACTATCCAGGCAGCGCAGAATTATTTGGTTTAGAATCCAGCTACTGATGGTGTAACGGGACTCGTATGAGAAAATCAGTAGCAGCCGAAGGATGGCTGGCTTGCGAAGATATTAGCAGCAGTAGCAGCCGTTAAAGCACATATGCAAATTAGGAAGTGTGTGAGAGCTTGCGTCACAAGAAAAGAAGAGAAAAATACTCTATGTGGTCAAAGAGAGAAGCAAGTTGAGAACCGGGGAAGGTGAACATGTAAATATGAGGCAAGAAAGCGTTGGCAAGAAGAAAAAAAAAAAAAATCGTGTGTGTGTGTGTGCCAAAAGATTTTTGCAAGATGATAAAATGCGTTGTTTTGGAAGAACCATGATTAAAAGTATTTCATTTGCACTTTAAAAAAAAAGAAGTGCATAGTCAGATTTTTATTTCTTTGTGATTTATTTTTGTTTGTTTGTGATAGTGTCAGATAACGTGCGGGTCCAAGTGGTTGAACTGTAACGACACAATTACAATTAAAATATAACGGCCACGTTACAACAGGTCCATAGGTCTGGTCAGGTTATCCGTTTAGAAGGAAAACTCTGATACTAAACCTGTGCTACTGACCTCGTATGTCATGGTACCAAACCAATGGGAGAGGGAAGCCTCTTTAGTCCTGGTCGAAAAACTTCCTAGAACTGGTGACTCAAAACAAATTATCAAATTTGCAAACCTAACTTAAGAAATAGATAGGCTCTGCTTATCGTCTGGCTTTCATGCTCTTTCTTTGTCTATTAGTCAGGCACAGATGTGTGACCGCAGGAACTCTACATAAACTTTGAAATATTGTTTTCCAAGTGGTTCATTGTGTCTCGTTTATCAGCATAGTAAATTGATTTATCGCATGCGTGGCATGTGGCTTTGTCGCATTGAAACGACATGATGAATTTTCAAAGTAAGTTGAATTCAAAATAACCGATAGTTAGATGTAATATTATATCTTATATATTCTCTCTCTGTTTTATTAAAAACAGCGAGAGACAAGGAGAGACAGTTTGAGACAGAAAAACTCCAAAATAATTTTTGTAATCAGGCAGATGTCTGTTACATGCACCTTTTCTAATCATAGTATAGACAAGTTTCATACATCTTTTCTAATCATAGTATAGACAAGTTTCATACAGACTTGAAAAGTCCTTGAATTTTGAATTTTGCCTTGAAAAGGCCTCATTTGTTATTTCCTTAGAAAATTTATTGAAAAGGCCTTGAAAATTGTATTTTTTATATTCAGTTAAAACTTGTCAAAATATTAAAAATCAAATCGAAATAAATACTATTAAATTATTTTGTAAGTATTAATAATGCCATTAAAATATTTTTTAAATATTGAAAATAAAATTGAAATACATTGTTCTGAAATTGCATAGTATTGTGCATACAAGAGTTACGTCCCTTTATCACAAAACTACCTTGGGTATTTTTATGATAAATATTGAAATCTCCATTTATAATTTAATTTTATAATTTTTTAAGGGGGGGGGGAGTAGTGGCGACTGTCATGAATAAAATTACTCCCCTCCTCAAAAAATAACTTTCTTTGTGTTCCTCCAGAACCCTCCAATGGAGAGATGATAATGGGAACTAGTTCAATACCTGCATATTCTTTTAATATGAATATATATATATATATATATATATATATATATATATATATATATATATATGCACATTTAACATGTGTTTTTGTGGTAATCTTGAAAACATAACATAGTTAAATATTTAGAAATTTATGAAGAATCGTTAATTTAGTACAGAATTAGTAATTGCATTGGAATTTGGAAAAATATTGGAGTTTGTATTACAATCCACAGAGGTACAAAAAAATTATCAATAAACAAATAAATGTTACCAAAGGCAAGATAAGTTACTTTTCGACCAAACTGGATAAGTTTTTAGTGTTTTTATTTAATGTAAAATGTTTAATCTGTTTGAAAAACAATATTAAAAACAAGAAAAAATGGGCGTGAGATCTCTTTACATCTTTGAAGTATTGACAATGACTTCAAAATAAGAAATAAAACAAAACCCATCCAATAAATGTTACCATGACATTTATTGGGTGGGTTTCTACCACCATTTTAGTTTATTTCTTATTTTCAAGTTTTTGTTGAGACTTCAAAGACACTGCAGCCATTTTTCTTCAGTAGCTTCAATTGTTTTTCGAACCATTGCAGAAAGGGGAAAAAGTACACAACATTATATATACTTATTTGTTTTTACATAAGCATTAATATGTCAGTACACATTCATGAGCATGTTTCGGTCAGCTAGTTACTAATAACCAGCTGACCGAAAGATACTCATGAATGTGTAGCAACATATTAATGCTTATGTAAAACAAATAAAAAGTATATCTTGTCCTACTTTGGTATTGAGCACTCTTGTATTAACCTTGTTAAAACTTCATTGGTTTTTTGCCTATGGAAAATATTAAATATAATGAATGATTCACAGGAATTTTTAGTTTGTAAACTTGATTTAAATACCATTTTAAATCTCTGGAGGTTTATATATTAAGCTCTATTTTATCAATATGAACAAATATGGAGCTTCTGTTCCTCAAACTTATCCAAGTTTAAATAAATTCTATACAGTTTTATGATTTATATACCTCTATCTCTCTCATATATATATATATATATATATATATATATATATATATATATATGAGCAAATAGTTAATAAAAACATGTTAAAAAACACTTGTAAAAAGAGTTAAAAACATATTTAATCTGAAAAGGATATATATATATATATATATATATATATATATTATAATAATTCTCCAAGTTTGAAAGATCAAGTTTTCTCGGTTATTACTTTTCAAAAGTTATCCATTACAATATTGTTTCATATTGTGATTAATAAGTCTGCAAAATTGTTATTGCTGCACATTTAGTCACATACTCTTCAGATGTTTACCTTAAAAAAACCTATTTAAAAAAATCATTTTCGACATGGTTCATGTAACCGACACACTCTGCCGGTCCTTCTCAGTTACGAAGATTATTGGAACCCAATAAAAAGGCTTTGATTGAGCTTGGACTTTTTCAAAATTTATATAAAAATAAACTTTATTAATGAGAAAGACTTTTTAATCTATTACGATTGGTGTATACAAACAGTACATTTTAAGTGCATATAACTAGTGTTCATAGTAATATACAATAACATCATTTCTTGGCCTTTTGGCTAGGAACGAAGTGTAGTATCTGTCCTGATAGTACACTGCGCCTTTTCTGTCCTCTGTCAGTGGAGGAGAAATTCTTCTAGACTGAGGCAATTGTTATTTTTGTTCATATTCAGAGTGCCCTTGGGGGTGGATGCTGGATTTCCCCACATTAAAAACCGACAGTGGCTAACTTTGCCCTCGTGGGGAGGCAAGTAAATAGGAACATCAAAATCTGAAGTTTGATTTTATAAAAGAAAATATATGAGAGGAAATAAAGTTTCACAAAAAAAAATGTATAAATCGGTAAAATAGTTGCCATTTCTCAACTTGAATTATTTGAAATGAATTCGTCTGTACTTTATTTTTTTTTTTTTTTTACTCATTTTTGTGTGATGGATCGACTGTATACAAACATACAAATACATGTTGCTCTCTGTTATAGAGTGGAGGATGGTCATAAAGTCGGTCAGTCGTAAGTTAACAATGACCTGTACATGAAAATCGCTCCAGACAAGGCATGAAGTCATTTGATGTAAGAAGCTAAAAATAAATACTACTTTAAGGTCAAAAACTAATCAACGATATGTGTAATATGGATATTTCAACCAAAACAGCAATTCTTCCCCCTATGTCAGAAATATAGCTTATGGGATTTGAGGACTAAAGGATGTTTTAAACTTCGTAACTACGATATTTTTTACGGAAATCTTATGTACGTTTTAAAAAACCATAACACAAAATATTCCTTAATAAAGATTTGTAGGGATACTTTCTGTGGCTCTTTTTGAGCAATCATTCTTGTGTTAAATATTTTTTCTCTCATTATCTTTGCTTCTTTGTTTGTATTGTTTTTGTTTTTTTTTTGTTTCACCTGTAATTTTTTGTAATTTATACAATTTTTGACATGACACATGTTTTCACCTGAAATGCGTTGGTTAAAAAGATCACTTACACAAGTGCCCAGGATTTTGGTCCACTTGTTTTGTCGGTTTGCTCTTTCCATTTGTTTATAATCCAAGCTAAAGTATTCCTCTTCCCTCTCCTTTTTTTCTTTTTTTAGGGGGTCAACAACCGACGTATGTGAATATGACTGATCTGGCACACATGGCCGCCGAGAAGCACCGCAAACAAGAGCAGAGACGAGAAGAACGCGACTCCAAACTGATGAGCAAGTCACAGACGCAGTCGCCTAGTGAACCGGTCAAGGAAACGAAAGAACAAAAATCTCAGGTGCTCCACACCTTCCTTCAATTACTGTCCACTTATGTTTTACCTTCTAATAATCTTGATCTTTCAGTCAGAATTCCATCTTTTTCACCCCTTAAATACCTTTTTTACAAAAAATGTTTGGGTTATTTTTAATGTTGAATATAATTTTGTTTTTAAATAATAAAAACAAAGTAATTTTTATTATTTAAAAAGAAAATTTTCAAAAGATGATTTTACATTAAATTTTTTTTTTGCTCCTTCCATAATTTTTTCCATATTTTAACTTAGTATTTTTACTGAATCTCCATAGATTTTTTTTTTCTAACTCTACTTCAATTATTTTCATTCAGTTATATTTTTGTCTTGTTTCCTTATATTTATTTTACAGATAATATTTTTTATATATATATATATATCAGATTAAAATGCATTTTGAAAAAAAAAAAAAAAAAAAACTATTTAGGTTTATGTGACCCTTCTATCGGACTAATTCTAATGTTCATTGTTTTCTATAAAACCAATCAAATCCAAAAACAAAAATGTAAAAATTTACTCCCATAGTTTTTTTTAACTGAGAAATCTTTGCTTGATCAAATCAAAACAGAATACTAACAGCTTAGATTACAAGAGCCTATCTCTCTGTAAGAGACAAACGTCCAACTGACTGGCAGACCCCAGAAAACCAAACCGACTATGAGATGTCCAGAAGACCAACTCCCATTGATCTCTTTGCTTATTTGCAGGAATATATATAATTGCCGATACCACTTGAGAAAGATGACTTTAAATATTGCCTAGCCAGCATCCACCTGAAATAATAATAATTATTATAACTTGCTTCATTTCAATCCTTGAAACCAAAGTTTTCCAAGGTTATTTTGCTTGTGGACCCCCTAAAAGCGATTTAATCCTTTATGACCTGGTTCAGCTAATTCGTTCAGTTGTAAATAAATGAACATAATGACATAAATAAAGTGTGAATTTATTCAAACACACCTTGTACATATTAATCCAGTATCTAGGTAGATGCCAGGTACCTCTATATTACAATTGTC
Source organism: Euprymna scolopes (assembly GCF_053919585.1). NCBI lineage: Eukaryota > Metazoa > Mollusca > Cephalopoda > Sepiida > Sepiolidae > Euprymna > Euprymna scolopes. The sequence continues at coordinate 11,254,122 of NC_136505.1, forward strand.
CATTGCTTACATTCAATATGCCGCCATCTAAAATTGAATATGTTTTAATCATCTACATCATAATTCAGGTCATAAAGTGTTAAAAATATAATCTGACACTTTATAAATTTTTTAAGGAATTTTGATCATTCCAGCCGAAAATAATGCATCTCGTTTACATTTTTTTTTTTCTTTGTTTCACCTTTAAAATTAGCAAAATTTCTGGGTAGCACCCAATACTTTGAATTCCCTTTTTTATATATATATATATATATATATATATATATATATATATATATTAAATTTATTTATACAAGCATTGATGGCTACATATGTGCATACAGGTTTCTGCAGTCACCAGTTATTGGGGAGACTACATCTTCAGGCCAAGAATTTCCCTCAAAAACTCAACTCTTGGCCTCTCAAATTCTTGGCCTGAAGACATAGTCTCCCCAATAACGGGTGACTGCAGAAACATGTATGCACATATGTAACCATCAATGTTTGTATAAATAAATTTAATATATCTACTCTGTTAACTCATTGAGCATTTTTTGGTAGACACATGTTGTTTCAGTGGATGTACTAAGCTACACTGCCATAATATATATATATATATATATATATATATATATATATATATATATATATATATTAATGATTTAAATATATACTTAATTTTTATAGAATAAGATATTTTTATTGATGAGTAATAATATTGGTTGTATTCGGTTACTGATGCAGGTGATGGCATCTTTTTTTTTTTCTTTTTCTATACCTGTCATATCTGTAACACTAATTTTTACACTTGTTAGTGTTGAATAGCTAGTCTGGGTAATGAATATAATACCTAACTAGAAGAAATAACATCCAGCTGATTGAGATGGACACCCACCTGGCTGGAAGTATAAACATCCAGTGATTTGATGTAGAGACACCTCCCAAAGGTCATTTGAAAACACAAGACAAAATGCATGCCTTGGTTATCCAAAAACGTTATATTAACTAGTCTAAATTGAGATCAGAAGAAAAATTAGCTGATTAGTAAATTTATGAGATCAATTTTCATGAACATCGTTTCCTATTTATTCATCAAACCAAGCAAAAAAAAAATATTTTTATGCATATCTATATATGGTTGTTGTTGCCATTTTTTTTTTAAGCTTAGCTACAATATACGATAATAGTAAATTTAAAGTGAAAGTTTAAAAATAAAATCAAGACAGGTGATAGTTATTCTAAATTTTTTAGATGAGATGTGAATGCTTGTGTTATGTTGATTAATCATGTTATTATTCTCATCTTGAGTGTTATTAGCACAACGTTTCGGTCGCTGCAACCTGCGACCTTCTTCGGGTGTTGAAAACATGCTTCTTTTTCTCTCCTAAGGAAAAGAGGGTTGGCTCTGCATTACAAGAATTCGAACCATAGGTTTGAGGGTGAGTCCGTAGATCATAAAGAAGGTTCAATCTTCAGGGGGCACTAGGAAAGCCTTCAAAAAATCTTAAAGCAGGTGATAGCTAGCTTAATCAACCCAAATCATTAAAATGAATCCCGTTGTTAAACCAATTCTGTACTCCGCAAATAAGAACAGATCTATGTCCAAATGCTTGATTAATGCCTCATGCAGTTTCGGAAGCATTCTTGCCTAGTTTTGAACACGTAAAGAAAGTTTTCTGTTTTATTATCTGATATTTCTCTGGCTAATAAATATCACTTGTGAAGAAAAGGGAATCATAACATCTCAGAAACATTAAAAGAAAACAAAAATCTGCTCGACGTGAAACACTGCGATATGATGCAAATGGTTCTATTTGTTCACTGTTGCCAATAACTAAAAATAAAGGGAATCATTACTTTTTGAACAAGTTAATACCTTTTAAGCACATTCGCTTCCTTCAAAATGATAGCATGATTAGCAAAATCGATACCATGTTTCTGAATCTTTTAGATGAGGATTAATAATTTGTATTCTTCAAACTACTGTTCTCATCTTGCGTGTTACTTTCACAATGTTTTGGTCAGTGCAACCGCCAACCATCTTCAGGTGTATCTTGCCAAACTGCGGAATCTGCACAGAATTTTTAACTGAACCTTTTATTTAATCCATGGGGGTAATGTTCTCACTCCATCAACTTAATCACGTTGACACACAGGTTCTTGTTAGATCACTGAAGTTAAGCAATGTTGAGCCTGGTCAGTACCAGAAAGGGAGCCATTCATTTCAATTTCCTGTCAGATCACCGAAGTTAAGCAACGTTGAGCCTGGTAATTACTAAAATGGGTGAACCATTTGGGAATTCCAGGCACTGTATGAAGGAGGACATTGACACCTCCCTGCAAGAGTTGCAAAAATCTAACATCATCATCTCCCCTAACAAGGATAGACATGCATCTGGGGACCTCTTGTGAATTTCATATTCCTATGGAACTTGCTCCTTTGGAGGAAGCCGGTTAAACCTGCATAGTTAGTACCGTTTCCATTTCTATTCCATCAGTCATGACTCGATAGAAGTTGTAATTCATAATTGTATTTTGAGTATTGCCTGCACTGAGGATTTAACTTTCAACCTCCAAAAGAGTATAACTAACAATTGAATTTTACCAGAGTGCAGCAGAAAGATTCCTTAGATCGACAAGATACACATGAAAAAGGCTGTAGGTTACATCTGCCGAAACGTGAAAATAACACTCAAGATGAGAATAGTGATCTGAATAATCCAAATAATATGGAAACTGGACATTTGGAACTAAACTCTTTATTTAATCCACAGGGGTTTAATTGTATTCATTCTGTCAGTCGTGACTGGATAGAAGTATCGAGTAATTTTTGACAAAACTTCCAGAGTTTGACAAGATTACATCAGCTGAAACAGTGAGAAATCCGTCAAGGATGAGAATAGTAGTCTGACTAATAGGAATAATCAGTCCTTATTATCTTAATAATTATGAAGACTTTGTTTTAAGTGAAATTTGTTCCCCCTTCTCTTTTGAACAGTAGAAACGCTTCTCTTTACTTTCTTTCTTGTAGTCATTCTCTTTAGATTCTACTGCAAAATAGAGAGATTGTAATTTAGTTTTAGAAATAAAAAAAAAAAATAATTCTGTTCAAATTCTTGCTTGCTTCAGCTTAGCTTCAGTATTTTTGCTATAAAATGCTCGTTGCCATTTTTTTTTTTTTTCATGTTCGTCTACTTTAGACAGATTTATAGTTTTCAGTAAATATACAATCTGCCAAAAGGGAGGGCTTCATATAGTTTGGAATGGGTTGAAGCATCATTATCAAGAAGTCTTCCACCCATTCACTACAAAACTTCAGATTCTATAATTTTCAATGCCAACAGACTTTATTGGTATGTGAAGTGCATGATTCGATTCACAGAAACCATTTTTAACTATGGAGTCAACCATGTCAGGTTCAGAGTTGGATCTATTGCGATCATTTAAGCACTAAATTATACCAAAGACTAAAACTAAAAAGAAATGGCATTGCTTTTAGGAAAACTTAAAACTTTGGCAAATTTATTAATCCTCTCTTTCTCATAAGAGGTGACACAATTACTTTTTCCTGGCCTTTCAGCTAGAATTAAAGTGTAGCATCTGTTCTGACACTACACTTCATCTATTCTGCAGTCAGTGAATGAAAAATCCTTCTAGCTGAGCCAATTTTTATTTTTGTTTCAATCCAGAGCACTGCTTTGGGGGCGGGGGGGTCCACATTAAAAAACAACTTTGGGTCTCTCTCTACCCTCTTGGGGACGCAAGTAGAAAGAGACTCCACGTACCTATCAGTAAAAACGGCAACTTCTGTTCAATTAATTGTACACATTAGCTATTTCTTTTTTTTTTTTACTATTTCAGAGTATCACATATTTACTTTCCTCCACTCTTGGTCAAGATATGACACAAGGCCTATTTCTTCATTTGCATATTTTAAAAGTAAACATTAATCAGAAGTGACTTTTCCAGGGCATTCATTCAATATAAGCTGACATGATATTGTAAACAAACACAAACAGAATTTGATGACCGACAATATCATTATTTTTTATTTTTGCAAATTAGTCCACCGATCAAATTATTCCTCGGAATATGTAATAATCAATAGAGGATTGATTCTATAATAATACATACGCTATCTGCAAAAATAAAAATATTATGTTTAAGTGTACTGCCGGCTAGTGTAATATACATATATACGTATACATTTGTACGATCTCAACAGCCATTTCATGCTTTCACCCTTCTCAAACAACTTCTAATATGTCAAAGATCATAGATCAATCAACAGTGTTTCTGATTCTGAATGTTTAGACCAATCTCAAATAAGATCAATGCAGTTAATCTTGAAATTTAGCAATATAAAAATTTTTTTATTTTTATTTTTTTTTCAAATTGAAACATGACAGATATACTGACAAACCCAGTCTCTCACAGATGATGCATCAAAACAATTGACATTCATAAGGCTGAAGTATAGAAATTATTTCCTTCCCTCCTTCCCAATTTATTCAAACATTTTATATGATTTTTTTTAATTTTATTTTTATTATTAAAAAAATGTTTTGGTTTACAATTTTTGGTTTCTGGCTTTACCAGTAACAAACTCCCCCCCCCCACTTTCCTTCCCTTTCTCAACTTCTAACTTGTTTATGTAGCTTTCCATGACAATGAAGATTTATTCACGGTACTACACTCTGCGTAATGACTAGGGCTGGAACAACAGCATATTCTTTTCATTGTTTTGACTCTCGAGTGTGTATCCGTTGATATCTTATATGCTTTTATATAAAGTGATGTGGTTCTCGGTTGATTAACTGTGTTGGATATATACTCAAGAGTCAAAACAATGAAAAGAATATGCTGCTGTGATAGCCCGCATAATGACTATAAGGATATTCAAATGAGAATTTGACAAATTTCATCTTTCAAATATCTTTGTTAGGAAGTATAAGTTCCCTGAAACTCAACAATTATGCTATCCTATTTAATTAAGTAATAATGTAAAAAAAAAAAAAAAAAAAAAAAATTGGAAGTAGTTGTGATATGAAAGATAAAACTGGAGAATTCATAAAAAAAAGAAAAATTCTTTTACTTTAATGTTCTCCACCTAAAATGGCAAATTCTTTAATGGCTAATTCTTACATCTTCTTGCAGCAAATCTTTCTACTGCTTTTTCTTGCCTCCAATGATACTTCTCTTTCAGCCTTCCAAGTCTTTAGATAAAACGATTGGTTCAATTTTACAATGGATGAGCAGTAAAAAATTAATGCTTTTTCTTAGTTTGTGAATAAAAAATTATAATCCTTCATTTTCATAAACTTTGATTCAGGGTAGAAATTATTTAATGCTTGCCGGTTTTAAGGTTTCCAAATCATTTTCAAATCATGAATTTGACACCAACATGAAATTTTAATCATTTATTTACATTTAAAAAAAAAAAAAAATTGCAGTGTCTGTGTTCAATTTATGGATGTGTAAAATTTGAGTTCAGTATGGAAATTTTGATTACAAGTAAGTTTTAGTTTAAATGAAAGTTTTAAATTAAAGTATATATTTTTCTTTTTTATTCTAAAAAAAAAAAAAAATGATTAATTTTTAAAAAATTATTTTTACTGTTTCTCTGCTGTAAAAATGAACCAGACAATTAACTCGTCTTTGCATGTGTCCATAATTCTGTTATGATTACTACTACTACTACTACTACTACTACTACTACTGCTGCTCATGTGACGATTTTGGTTTGAACTATTGATTCTGCACTGATTTTGATCTGTTTATTTGGATCATTGATTTTCAATTCTTACTATGACCCAAAACTACTTTTACTAAAAACTTTTTCTTTTTATTTACCTCCCATATATTTCCTTACAAGTCTAGTATGTATGTATTATAGAATATGCATATAGTTTGCACATGCACACATATAATATCAATTAAAGTATATCTAGGCAGCAGACCTTTCATTAGACAAGATCAACAATGAAATCTTTTGTCTTTTGTTGGGTTCCACATACTATCATAAGTACTAAATTTTTTTTTTTTTTTTCTTATTAATGGAACAACTTTCTGTTATTTTGTTAGTCATGTGCAGGGAGTTCTGTTGCTTATTTATAAATATCATCATTATTATGATATTGATAATTAACAAGATTCCATGAGAATGGTGAGTGCAATAACTAAAATTATGAGGACATAAGAATTCCTTATATCTAAAAAATATATAAAAACATTTTCAGCTATAAAAAAAATCCTTAGATATTTAAAAACCAAAATCTTTGCTTAATTATTGTAGATCCAGTGCTAGATTTAAACGAAGATTGACCAAGGTTTATTTTGTGATTCTCTCCTGCTATACACACGCACGTATGTGCTTTAAACCCTAATGACTATAGATGGAAGAATGTCTTAGCTAAACTTGAAAAAGAATGGTTTATAGTATCAAAGTTGATTTGAGGTGATGTTTACTCAGAATGGGTTGAGCCAGCTCTTCTCGGAGAACCTTCTACAACCCGGATGAACGCAAATCATGTACGATGGTCCACAGCAGTTAAGATAATAATGTACAACCAGTCCCAGGACCAACAGCAAACACCATAGATATATGAACCAGTGCTAGGTTTGATATCGACTTTTTTGAGATCTGCAACTCCTCAGCTATGTCTCACAGTTGTAGAGAAGGATCGGCAAACAAGTGCCCGACAAATCCAGACATTTGTGCCCCTTGTGATCTTAAGACAAGACCAAAGTTGACAAGTTGGTCATTATTCTCACGCCACACGCACAGGTCCGAACATCCTTAACATATGTCTTCAGGTTGCGTCTGCTGACTTGCATTTTTGATAGTTTAGGCATGTAACTCATCTCCCAGAGAGATAATTTGCAGCATAATCTTCCCTACCTCTCTGTCTGGATAACACAAATGTATCAGTAGATATTTGAGGGCTTAGCCAACAGCCATCTAGGAAGAATTGGTTCTGGTCCCTGGTCCCATTTTGTATGATTTTGATTTTGCTTAGGTCCACCATGCGTGCATGTGCTGCCATGGTTCAGGAAGAGGTATGGGATTAATGAAGAAGCCAGCTCAGCTCAATCCAACTAAGGTGCAACACTAGCAGTATCAGAATTTTTGTAGGAATTTTTGACACCCCTAACACGAAACTGCGAATACAATATAAAAATCTCGTAATTTCTCAGTTAAAAGTGGGTTATTTATTTTCTTTATGGATTATACTTCCAAAATAAACTATTACAGTTGTTTTAAAAGTAATAAAAATATTTTTTTTTTTTTTTTAAAACAGTAATGAAATTTCCGAACTCAATATTTTTCAATTTTTAAACTCAATATTTTTCAATTTTTAAATTTTAAAAATCTATCAAAATTTTTCTATTGATTCTATTTTTACGATATTTTCAGGGTCAATGTGAAATTTTATGTTCTTTCCAATAAACCGAATATAATATTTTAGACAAACGTTTTTTTTTTAAATTCACGCCCCCCCCCAAGTGTCACCCATTTTCAACTTTCTCTTAAAAAGTAAATAATTAATTTATGTCGTGGAGTTTTATATATCACAAATTGAAGAGAAAAGGTCAATAAATAATATATTCAAATTTAAAACAAAAAAAAAAAAATCGCTTTTTTAGAAATTTACCTGTAAAGTCCGAAGTTTAAAACCTTATTTTATAAGAACACATTGTTTCTTTTTGTCTTTTTTTTTTTTTTTAATAAAACCTTGGTCCTTGCTCCTTTAATTGAAAAAAAAATTAGGGCTTGAATTACATTTTTCGAGGAGTTATAAGCTTAGAAAGATAGGGGGTCGAATAATTCACGCCTCTCATTTTGAAATGTCTATTAAAAAGTAAATAATTAATTTATGTCGTGGAGTTTTATATATCACAAATTGAAGAGAAAAGGTCAATAAATAATATATTCAAATTTAAAACAAAAAAAAAATCGCTTTTTTAGAAATTTACCTGTAAAGTCCGAAGTTTAAAACCTTTTAAAAAAAAAAAAAACACATTGTTTTGTTTTGTTTTGTTTTTTTAATAAAACCTTGGTCCTTGCTCCTTTAATTGAAAAACAAATTAGGGCTTGAATTACATTTTTCGAGGAGTTATAAGCTTGGAAAGATGGGGTGGAATTATTCACTATTTTCACGAAATTTCTGACACTGCTAGTGCAACACTAGCACCACAATGTACACCACCCCCTCCAGCAACTTGTGTGTATTGAATATTTTCCAATACATTTTGTTTTATTTTTAATATGATGTAAAAGAAAAAAAATCATTTCTTTTTGTCTGAAGAAGGTTGTAGAATAAATCTGTTAAAATATTTAAAAAAAAAAAAAAAAAGACTTAAAAAAAAAATGTCAAGTATTAGAATGATAGGTTTTATTTAAAAATGTTTAATAAAATTAGTCAGCATATTTACCTTCTGCCTGTTTTTACAGAGTTATCTTCTCTTGAATCCACTCTTCAAATTTAATACTTAGAATATTAGTTTCTTTCCATAGTTTATCATTATTTTATAGAACGCTTTCTTAAGTCTTGTTTTTAAGCATAATGTGGCTGATTCATGCAGTGATCATAGATTTTCGCTTCTAGTTTAAAAAAAAAAAATCTCAACGCTTACAGATTTTTCTTCTGTATATGAAATAAAATTTCATTCTCTGCATGATATATAGCTTTTAGTATTCATGGTTCTTCATGAATGGAAGAAGACTGTTCTTTTCAGAGTAACTTCCAGTGCTTGTGTAGATTGGTGATCTTTTAAACCAACACATTTAAGGTGAAAACATTGTGTCATGTAGAAATTAGTATAAATTCCAAAAATTATGAAAAAATGACCAAATAGAAAAATAATTACAAATAAAAATAAAATTTATGGGATTATCAAGTTTTATCTATACTTTTAATATGGAAGAATTGTGTAGCTAATTCAGCTTGACAAACAATGGAGGTAACCCTCGACTTTAATCAAGAGTTCATCATTTTTAAAGAAAAAATCTCAGAATGGAATTGTAGATTATTTTTTGTTAAAAAACACATCTAGCACATCTATCAAATCTTTTTTTGTATTTTTGGAATTTATACTAATTACAATATGACATGTAAGTACATAAAATTTTCATTTGGAATGCATTGGTTTGAAAAGATCATCTTTCCTCACATACTCCAAAATATGGATCTAAGCTTCCAATGAGGTTCATTAATTTTCTGCAAAAGATTCCATCCCTGCTCAGTTTCCTTAACTCTGTATCAATATGCAGGAATTGATATGGGCTGAGTTGTGCTCATTTAAAATCAGTGTTGACATTGATCACACAGCATCTCTTTCAACCAATTCTAGGACAGATTAAAGATGTGAGAGCTTACTCCATCTTGCTGTAACTTAAACTTTACAAGCGACGATGGGTACAGAGTCTTCAGCCTATTCTTGTACACAATGTTTCAAACTGTTGAACTACCTCTGATGCTATCGATCAGCTGTACATTTTTGGAGCATCTTGAATGACATGGACAATTCTCATTGCAGCTGCAGTAAGTCTACTGACCCCATAGTTCTCAAAGAGGTTCACCCATTTCCAAATGCTTGACTTAAAAAGAAATGTTTAGCATTTCAACTGATGTATAAGTGTCCAGCTATTTGTTGAACAAGCCTGTCTTGTAGTATTTGACATAGTATGTGTGTGTGTGTGTGTGTGTATATATATATATATATATATATATATATATATATATAATTTTTTTTTTTTTCTTTATGGAGCTTCCACATGCGGGAATTGATTCTACCATATTCTGCAAAATGAGGTTGATTGATGAATTAACAAACAGCAAAAAAAAATGTGTGTGGGAGTTCCTTGGGGTGGGGGGTCATTCTGTATTTTTCATAACAGATCAAAGATAAATTTTTCATTCCAAGAGTTCTATGAAAGATAATCTTCATATTTCATTATGTTTTTTATAGCTTTTATTTAACGAAAGAAATTATGTCTAAACGGAAATTTTTCTGTTAGATATGCAGACTTCCATTAAACCGGGGGGGGTAATAATTATAATTTAATCTTTTAAATAGTTGAGGAAAAAAAACATAAAACAAAAGTGGATTTATATCCTAGCAGTAAGACTGTTCCCTGTATCAGCTTTGTAACAATTTCTTTGGGCTAAGGCACAGGATAAAGACGGTAAGGAGAACATGAATCACATTGATGCCATATTCTTGCATTTCTCATCTAGAATTTTCACTTGTTTGCCTTCGTTTCTTTATTTTATGGATGTGGCAGCACAATTTGGGATGTTATCCCTTAGCGTGTTACTCATCCCAAGAGTCAGCTGTTTCTTCCTCAACTAAAATGTTTTTAGTAAAAAACACCTGGATTAATCTAACCTAGTACATGGTCATTCAGTTTTGACACCTTTAGTTATTTCAAATGTCTAAACCATTTTAACGTTCCTTCCAATATATATTTGTTGGTAAAAGAAGTTATGCAACAAATGCAAACATTAAACCAAATCAAAAAAGTTAATGAATGTATTTTTCTAAAAATAAAAAAACATTTGTATTTTTGCAACAATATAAAATTTTGTGGCCAATGGTATCATTCAAATCCCCCAACTAAGTTTTTAAAAATAAAATTTAAAATATTGTAAATTCTACTTACCGTTTTGAAGGTATTATTTTTAGTCATATTTTTTCGTAAATAAATTTTTGAATCTATCGATCATTTTTTACATACATGCACACACACTAAATTCCCGTAATTTCTTTTCTGATTTTTTTTTTTTTTAGTTATTTAATGTTATTTTCTTTGCAAACATTTACCCAATTATATCAACAGCTGAAAGGGATAAGTTTGGCCATGCACAATATCTGATGCTATTCCAACCTTGCACACTTCCAAATAAAAATTATTTTAAAATTGTCCCAAAAATTATTTTTCTAAAAATTAACAAATTTATTGAAAATATTTCCACCCTTATATATGTTTTGAAATTAAGTGATATCACTTAAGTGATAGTGTCGAGTTAAATCTGGTCCTTTCATCTGTTAATATAATTATGGTGTTAAAAACACACTTGGTTTAAGTTTATTTTATTGCTAAGCCTTCAAAATGCAAATATCTACATTATATATATATATATATATATATATATATATATACTGCATACACATTATTGTTTTTATGTTTATTGCGAATAACAACATTGTTGTATGTACCTGTTAAAAATCTTATTTCGTTAAAACATATCATCCTTCATTATTGTCAGATCATGTTTCCATCAAGCTCATCCTGACTAGATGTTAAAATGAAAAAGTATAAATTTTTGTTAAGGCTATTTACACAAAACATGTTTAAAACTGTGTTTACAGAAGGCAAAAATGTTAGGCATCTGAAATCTTTTAGATGAACCGGATAAACATTTTGATGGGTTAGGGTTGTTTAGCAACGCTAGGTGCTGTATGTAACCATTCCACCCAGATATGCAAATGGGAACTAGTCTTGCTGGAATATAAGCAGCAGCAGTCTGTCATAGAGATAATTCCACTAAAAGACTGGTGATAATCACTGTACTTAAAAGACTCTCAGAATCGGTAATAGACTTTACTTAAAAAAAAAATGGTCATTTAATCAAAATTAAATTGATAAACCACATTTTAAAAATAAAACAAGTTTTGAACACAAAATCTGTTTATGTACTTCCAAGTTATGTTAGATGAAAGTATAATCTATTTATTTCTCTTTTACTAATGGCCCAATACCACATGCAGTCCATTACTTTTCAAACAAATCTATTTTATATGGTGCCTAGTAGTTATGGGACGATTCTAATATTTTTTTTTCTTGATTCGAATACAATTTTCGATTCTTTATAGATCTCTATATATATATAAAGTTGGTATCCCCCCCCCCCGCAAATATCATAAAAACATATATTAAATGTGCATATATTTTCTCAAACGTAAAAACACACTTGTGATGGGGGTGGATGATCTATAGATTTTAGTTTTACTGGTTGTTTAAAATCATTTAACATTTATTTTATTTTCTGATTCCAATACACTTAAAAGTTTCAATTTTTCTGATTCCGATTAATCGTCTCAACACTAGTGCCTGCTACAACATTATAGTAAAAAAATTTCTTGTCATTAAAAAAAGTTTTTTTGCCGCATGGAAAAGTTTCCTTTTCAAAACTTTTGAATATTTTTATTTTAGCAATCAGTCAGATTTGTTGTCAATAATCAAACTGAGTAAATTCAGGAATGTCTGTGACTGGGCAACCAATCTTGCTCGGAAGTTTCATTGGTGACAGACTAGTGTCCTATCATGGGTTCAAGTGATCGCTTGTGTTTAACTCTGTAAAACTAGAATTAAACACCAGTTTGACACAAGCTCTTAGACTTACAATGCTGATTTACGTTTAAACCAACATCGCCAGATATTTCATTCGATGCCGTACCAAATAAATTAATGGTCAGTAGAGCATCATGACAAATTGAAGAACATAAAAATGAACAGCGTTAATATCTGGCAAATGAGTTGAAACATGTTCTGAAAAATGTCTGAAATTCATTTTGTTTTAACCAATAATAGTTTAAACAAAATAAGATAAATAAAACAAATCCAGATAACCTTTTTTCCGAAACGTTTATAATTGATGACATTATATTATGACACTATTCTATTTTTTGTTCAACAGAAATCTAAATGAAATTCCATTTCTTCATATAAACTTATATTTTTGTAAAAATGGATAAATCTGCTTTTTTTTTTTTTTATTTACCGTCCATGAAAAAAATTTACTTTGGTTATTCAAAGTAAAATAAAATCTTGACTTTTCATTTTCTAGCTCGGAGGGTTTAATGGAAACTTTGATATTATATACACCTTATTTTATATGTGCATTTTATTAGTATTACAAGAAGAAAAAGCTTCTCTTCCTGCAAATGTTATTTAAACCAATGCTAATCCTGATAAGAGTTACAAACAAAAAATGCATATTTTTAAATGGTTATACAACAACGTGTGATTCAATTTTATGAAATTTTATTTCATTTCTTTAGAAATGGTCTCAACAATTGTTGGTGAACCATGTTGAACTGTGTGCGTGTATATACATGTAACAGCAAGTAAAACTTTCATCCTATAAAATCAATATTTAATTCAGACTAACCAAGTCAGTCAGGCCAATTCTCACTCATTTCTTTAAAACTGAAATTCATTGAATTGATTAACCCAATAGTGAGAACACTTCCTAATATACATTAATTTTCATTGGCTCACCTTTTATGCAGTTACGCAAAAATAAAAACAAAAAAAATTGCATTTCTTACAAATAGAAATTTCAAATGGCACACAGTCTTTACTCACAACTTCAATTTCATTTACATTAGTATTTTTTTTTTTAATGGTTAAATTCAGATTGTACTTATTATACAAGTTTTACACAAGCTTGAAAAATCCTTAAAAATATGGAAAATGTCTTGGAAAGGCCTTGAAAATCGTATTCTTTATATCCAGTAAAAATCTGTTGTCATATTAAAAATGAAGTAATACTATTAAATTATTTAAGTATTAATAAAATATCATTAAACTGTTTTTTTTAATATTGAAAATAAAATCGAAATACATTATTCTGAAGTTGCATCATATTATTGTGGATACAAGAGTTGTGTCCCTTTATCACGTTGAATTGTTTATTTATATATTGCTGAGCTAAGTTGAAATTAATTTGATTTAACAAAAAATAACACAGTGTAAGGTTTTCCGAATTTAAATATCTTCCTACAACAATGTTTTTAAAATATGTCTACACATATTCTTATTCAAACATAAATTAACTAAAAGATACTTTTTGATTTTGTTCTATTGTCTACATTCAATGTTCTTGCTGCACAACTCCCTACATAGTATCCCTGCAGACCTGGTCCAAAATAGTAACCCTTTACAACTTAGTGGTACTGTGCATTTTTGGGGGTGAAATAATAATTAAAAAAATTTTAATTCCATCTTGGACAATATCAAAGAAAAAGTGTTTTACTTTGAGAATAGAGCTAGATCTCTGAAAGCTTAAAATTAATTTCATTTTAACGTAAAAAAACACAATTGTTTTAAGGTATTTAATATATATATATATATTTATATCAGCCAATGGAAAATTCAAATTAAACCAACTTGACAAAAAAAAATGAATAAATGCAAATTATGAATGTGTTAATAGTTCAGAAGCAAAATAGTAAATCTAAAGTTTTCCATTAAATCAATTTTAATTTTCAATATCCTATCTCTTCCACTGCCATATATGAAGTGTTATATATTGTTTCAGAAGTTTGTTACTTTCTAAGAACTTACATCAGACGAACTATTAGAGGATGAAACTTAACATTTGAAACCTCCGTTTGATTGGATTTCTGTTTTTAATTTCATATTTCTCTTGTGACTTCAATATCATCACCAGTTGCTCTGACATATGTTCTTAGAAAGGGACACAACTGTATGAAACAACTTGTATAATTTCTCTTGATTATTTAGCGGGATTTTTATCTAAAGCAAAAATATTTTATGAAAATTTTCACTTTTTATTCCCTTCCATAAAAAAAAATAACGTATTTGTCCTTAAATCTCAATTTAAAATAAAAATTTTTTATTTTTATGCACACTGACTTTAGTGGAGTTAACCTTTATTTGGTTGACAAAAAACAAAAAAAACCTATGATTTCTCTCTGTCTCTCTCTTCCCTTTGACAAAATATTGTTAACTCTTCCTTCCCGGACACAGGAGAAACAGCAAGCTGGTCATGTCTTAAGCGCATGACTGGTATTGAGCACTTTTCCCTTTCCAACCTATCCACCACTGTAACTTCTTGCTTTCTTCTAATGCCAATTCCTCTTTTTATTTCATTTCTGTTCTTTTTCTTTTATTCTTACCTCCACCTTTACCCTTCCTATTCCATCTTGCCTTTCCCCCCCCCTCCCTATTCCATCTTGCCTTTTTCCCCCCTCCCTATTCCATCTTACTTTTCCCCCTCCCTATTCCATCTTGCCTTTTTCCCCCCTCCCTATTCCATCTTGCCTTTTTCCCCCCTCCCTATTCCATCTTGCCTTTTTCCCCCCACCCTATTCCATCTTGCCTTTTCCCCCTCCCTATTCCATCTTGCCTTTTTCCCCCCTCCCTATTCCATCTTGCCTTTTTCCCCCCTCCCTATTCCATCTTGCCTTTTTCCCCCCTCCCTATTCCATCTTGCCTTTTTCCCCCCTCCCTATTCCATCTTGCCTTTTTCCCCCCTCCCTATTCCATCTTGCCTTTTTCCCCCCTCCCTATTCCATCTTGCCTTTTTCCCCCCTCCCTATTCCATCTTGCCTTTTTCCCCCCTCCCTATTCCATCTTGCCTTTTTCCCCCCTCCCTATTCCATCTTGCCTTTTTCCCCCCTCCCTATTCCATCTTGCCTTTTTCCCCCCCTTCCTATTCCATCTTGCCTTTTCCCCCCTCCCTATTCCATCTTGCCTTTTCCCCCCTCCCTATTCCATCTTGCCTTTTCCCCCCTCCCTATTCCATCTTGCCTTCCCCCCTCCCTATTCAATCTTGCCTTCCCCCCTCCCTATTCCATCTTGCCTTTCCCCCCTCCCTATTCCATCTTGCCTTTCCCCCCTCCCTATTCCATCTTGCCTTTTTCCCCCCTCCCTATTCCATCTTGCCTTTCCCCCCTCCCTATTCCATCTTGCCTTTCCCCCCTCCCTATTCCATCTTGCCTTTCCCCCCTCCCTATTCCATCTTGCCTTTCCCCCCTCCCTATTCCATCTTGCCTTTCCCCCCTCCCTATTCCATCTTGCCTTCCCCCCCTCCCTATTCCATCTTGCCTTTTCCCCCCCTCCCTATTCCATCTTGCCTTTTCCCCCCTTCCTATTCCATCTTGCCTTTCCCCCCCTCCCTATTCCATCTTGCCTTTTCCCCCCTCCCTATTCCATCTTGCCTTTTTCCCCCCTCCCTATTCCATCTTGCCTTTTTCCCCCCTCCCTATTCCATCTTACCTTTTTCCCCCCCTCCCTATTCCATCTTGCCTTTTTCCCCCCCTCCCTATTCCATCTTGCCTTTTCCCCCCCTCCCTATTCCATCTTGCCTTTTCCCCCCCTCCCTATTCCATCTTGCCTTTTCCCCCCCTCCCTATTCCATCTTGCCTTCTCCCTATTCCATCTTGCCTTTCCCCCCTCCCTATTCCATCTTGCCTTTCCCCCCTCCCTATTCCATCTTGCCTTTCCCCCCTCCCTATTCCATCTTGCCTTTCCCCCCTCCCTATTCCATCTTGCCTTTCCCCCCTCCCTATTCCATCTTGCCTTTCCCCCCTCCCTATTCCATCTTGCCTTTTTCCCCCCCTCCCTATTCCATCTTGCCTTTTCCCCCCCTCCCTATTCCATCTTGCCTTTTTCCCCCCCTCCCTATTCCATCTTGCCTTTTTCCCCCCCTCCCTATTCCATCTTGCCTTTTTCCCCCCCTCCCTATTCCATCTTTCCTTTTTCCCCCCCTCCCTATTCCATCTTGCCTTTTTCCCCCCCTCCCTATTCCATCTTGCCTTTTCCCTCTGTCCCATTCTTCCAGTCTCTTCCTTATACTCTTCCTCCCCACTAATTACTTATAATAGTTTTAATTCTTTTAAACTTTTGACTTCTCTCTATCTTCCCTTGCTTATCCTCTCTATCCCTGTCTCCGTTTCTGTTTTCCTCCATCAACCATATTTCCCTCCACCTTAACCACCACCACTCTCCCCAAACACCTATAACTGCTTTGATTCTTATTAACATTTTGACTTAACCTTTTTTTTTTCTCTCTTTCTTTCCCTCTCTCTCTTTATTCTTCTTCCGTCGTGTTCTGGTATCTCGTTTTTCCCCTCACCACGTGTAGTCTCTGCTGGACTTGTTGGACATCCAAGAAGCAATAAGGGATCTAGAGAATTGCACGGCTGCTCTTCACAGCGATTACGATGACGACACCGATTCTGACTCGGTGACCAGCCAGAAGGTCCCTAACCAGGCAAGGCTGATCCCGACTCTTCCTCCTCCACCTCCTTTTAGTCAATCTTAATTTTTATATATATATATTCATTTCTGTTCTTTCTTTCCCCCCTCCCTCTCTCGTCTTTAGTTCTTCCTCTTACACTACAATACACAGCTTGCTTATATACATGTTTTACTAACCACATTCAAAGCATCAATAGCACTTTTTTTTTCATCACAAATTGTCACCAATTCTTTTAAAATCCATAACTGCTTTTTTTCGCATGTTCACTGCCAATTTTGCGTTTTAGACTTCAAATCAATCGATTCTTTGACGTTTTTTAATGTTTTTTTGTCTTCTGTCAAATTTTTTTCTTCTGTGTTAACAGTAAAAGCCACACGTGCATAGTGAACTCTGATTTCATTATTAATAAATTTAGAATTCTTTTGAATTTTTTTCATTTGATAGATTCATTTACACAATATTAAATGAATTATCGTTATCAGCCTATGTTATTAAGTTTCTTGTTGCAATTGGTACAGATAAGGTAATTATGGGGGGGGGTGATTTTCTTAATTACTTGAACCTACATATCAATGGTTATAACACTCTAGACATTCCCATTTAAATAATGGTCAAATATTGTGGGCCAGAGGAATTTATTTTTCGGGTCAAAATCAAATGATTTTTCAACCGAAAACGTATTGAAAATCTTGTTGAACGTTGGAAAAAAATTGTGAACACGAATGGAGAATATATCATTGATTAAATAGTCATTTGTTTTTAGTTTACTTTTAATAAATGTAGATGCAAAAAAAAAAAAACGGCAAGAATTTAGTTGCCAACCTAATAATTTCTGTTGCTCAAAGACTTTTTACTGCATTTTTTCATGTTAACAAATAACAGTTTATGTTAATCAAAATTTTTCCTAGATGTTATGTGGGCCTGAAGTTTCTTTTGATGCTGAAAACTGGCCACAAGGGAAAAAAGTTCGAAAAGTGCCAGTTTAGAGTTATCAAAGAGCATTAATCCTAATTACAATCCTCCAGCACTTTCTCATCTTATATATGTAATATATAAAATTATGTTGTTGAAATTTTTAAAATTTATTTTTTCTAGTCATTTCTAGTTTTATCTTGTAGAGCTATCGGCCCATTTTTAGTTTCTAATTATAATTAATATTTCCCTTAGTCTGTTCATTCCACTTTTTATTTGAAACTACTGGGCTGATATGACTGAAATTTTGTTTTAAACTTTATTATGATGAGATGCAGCAAACTAGGTATTATGGCATTTGTATTAGTATTTGGAAAAAAATGGAAATGGCACTAACCTTATGCTGGTTTAACCGGCTTCCTTTATTTTCTAGCAGTTTTATTGGGCTTTTATTCCCCCATCCACATACAAATACACCCCCACCATTTTGAGGGTTAGTACTTTGTCACACTTTTCTTACTTAATATCTTTCACTCTCTTTATTTTTTTCTCTCTGGTTCACTTTTTTTCTCACACTACCTTCGGAATGTCTTTTCCTCTCTTTATCTCCTATTCTTTTGTTGCTGTCTTTCTGGGTTGCATTTCAAGATTGCTGCGTGTGCCTCCGTCTTTGTCACAGCGTGTGCGTGTATCTCTCTTTTTCTTTCTCTCTCTCTCTCTCTCTCTTTAGATCTGTGTCTGTTTCTCCAAATCTCTGTATACCTCTCTAAAAAAAAAAAAAAAAAAATAGAATTGCTTTTAATTTTTCTTATAACTAAACCCATACTTTCTCCCTTCACATCACATTAAGATTTCTTTCTTTAACTGAAATTCCATTCAAAATGTGGCATTTGCTGTTTTACAGGCGTTCTGCTTTTATTTAATTTTTTTTTAATATTTTCTCTATTCAAAACTTTTTTTTTTTTTTTTCAACTTCTCAATTTCTATCACCTTGAATTCTTCCGACTTGTAGATTCACATGCTTTTTTTTACTGCTGCATGCAACTTAGTCTCTTCCTTTTTCCTATTGTTGTTGCAACATTCATATCTTCCTCTACCCAACTCACAACTTGCCATTGTAGGTTTCTAATTTGATTGCAGTATTGGGTATTAAAGCCACCGTTTTATTTATTTTTTTTTTAACTAAGAGTTATTTTGGTTATAATAAACTTTTTTTAATCCTTTTTTTTTTTAAATTGGGGTGGGGGTGCATGGTTAAAATATCTGCATTTGTGTTTTATCCGTCTTTGTAGTCGTATGTGTGTCAGCCATCTTGTTTGCATATTGATGTTGGTATTTGTTGTCTTTGTTCTTCTGCATCCATCATAAATTTCTTGATTATAACATTTTTGTCTGTAACAAAACCCTAGTTATTGTCTCTCTCTCTCTTTCCCCCTCCGCGTCTACAATTGCCAGTATTTTCACCCACAACCACTCTCCTTTGAAGCATGACATTACTTTCTTTGTCATATCCATATTTAAAAAAAATATTTTTTATGTTTGGTGTCTTTTTTTATCTGGTTATAATCATGGGTGTCTACTGAAACAAGCCCAGAAAGGAAGAGGGAAGATGCAAAATGACAAACGATTCCTTTTTTTTTTTTTTTTTTTTTCTTAATGAAACTGATCTAATTTTTTAAAAAAATATAAAAAAATGAAGACTTTTGATACATTAACTCATTTGAAATGCCTTTTTATACTTGGCTTTTGAATATCTGAAAAAAAAAATATAATATACGAAAATGTCATGGAATGAATTTACCCATGTTCCCAGCTGACTACAATATGGTCGTCTTCAAGTCCAACGTAAACAAGTTCTTAATGAGCCGTCCCCTTAAGTAATCCAATTTATCAAATTTCCACTACTAAAGATTACTACGATATTGTTCCATTGACTACTGTACACTTATTGACCCTTATTTTCGAGTGGCCTCTAGGCCTTGATAAGTGGTGACTCTTTTGTTACATAACTTACAAAAGATTTGACCTGTGGTCAATGTCAATCTATGTCTCCAATTGATGTTGATGGTTCAAAGCCACATTGTAAGCCGTTTAAAATATGGAGGGGATCAGCTGATAATGCCCTGATTCTTGACAGGCGACACATGAGAAATGGCGACAGACAGGAAGTTGGAAGTCATTCATAAAACATCAACCTCGGTTTTCAGACGAGATGAAAAATGAAAATAATCATAAAAGTAAAAGAAACCAAGTTATATATGTGCGCACACTTGCCCTTCTTTTCCAAGAGTCAACGAATACTCTACGAAAGTGTGCTTGCATTATGAGTTGATAATAGAGCAAACGTTACACAATCACCATCTACACTTCTTGATTTGATAATGGCAGATAGAAATGAAAAATGACTGGAAAAAACACGTGTGTGAACAAAGATGTTATTTCAGATTTTTCCTTCTCTTAGATTAATTGATCTACCAAGGCTTGAAAGTAAAGTCTATCTTGTTTTGCGCAGAGCTAAGGGAAGAGAAATGGATTTGTACTTTTCCCCAAGGGTATTACTCCAGAATAGCCTATGAAAGAGTGTATGGGTTATGTATAATTTATAGTGAAGCCAGGGTTGCATAATCACCAACTAAACTGGAAATTATATTGCTGATATAATTAACACACCTTCTATCACATGAAGTCCTGTTTTAATGTATTTATCTTTTTATTACTTATTTTTAAAAATTTGATTTTCAAAAGACTGTAAACTTGTGCGAAAAAGAATCGGTTAGTTAACAAACCTAAATATCTTGAAATTTTTTAAGGTAAAATTGTTCAAAAAGCTTAACGCAGACAACGAATTAATGATTTAAGTCAAGTCTATATGAGTTATTAAACTTAACTTTTGTGACCCATTTTGATTTCAATGTGCCTAAGAAATCATTCCTCTTCCATTTCTGGGTTTGTTCTTTATCACTTTTTTTTTCTTTTTTATACAATTTTAAGTAAAACAACTTGATGTAAAGCAATGGTGTTGGCAGTTTTTTTTTTTTTTTTTTTTTTTTTTTCACGGAAATTTGATTTTAATAACTATGTTCATTGACAAAATATGAAAGCAAATGTTTTAATATATTTGATGGAGATTAAAAACAAGTGCAATCTACAAAAATTGCTGTCTTGGAAACATTATGTTGACTGATGTTTTGCCGGAATTTAAATGTGATGATTGAATACATCTGATAAAATTACTTCAATAAATTCCAGTTAAATATATATATATATATATATATATATATATATATATATATATTGCTAGAATTCATTGTTATTGGCAATATTTAAATTCTATGCCCATCAATATATTTGCCTATCTGCATATCATTATAAAAGTTATAATGCGTTCGTTTGAAGTTTGTATGCAATCTAAATTTATAATAAATCTAAATCAATATAATATAAAAAAAAAATATGGTGTTCCTGGAGTTTGCTTGTTTGTATGCCACTCGAAACATGATTGGTTGATAAAAAGGGGAATAGGCAAAGTACACATTACTAAGGCAGTTGTTTTTTATGCCGTCTATAAGTCTAGAGGATTTTATCAGTTTAAGAAATTTTTTCTTCTTTTAAACTAAGTGACATTTTTTTTTTTCGTTTGGATAACTCACTAAAAAAATGTAGATGTAAAAGATATGAACTAATGCTGAATAATCTTTTATCTCCTTTTTTTTTTTCTAAACAAAACGTCATCTCTAAACAAAACGTCATGTTTGTGTGATGCTTTTTTTATGAAATGTTCCAAAAGTAATGACTCCGACTGGATCAGAGGGGATTGTAAATTGCATTGTTATGATGACTGAACTAATGTATTCATGACCTGAGTCTCATCTCTTTGTTGCAGATATTGACGGTGTGACACTCTAAGAAAGCAATCTCTGTTATGGACATGCTTCAGTAGCATAGATATCATTGAATTCCATTCATGCAGAAAAAATTGAACCAATCAACATTTACTGGCCATGTGTTGAGAGTTTATGAAACTGATGTAGTTGCTGTCAGCACAGTTAGATGGATTCCTTGATTTCAGAGTGGCGACAAATGTGAATGGCAAGCGTGCTCTGGACTTTTACAAACAAAGCATCAAAAGAGGCTGGCATAAGTGCATTGAGAATGGTGTTGACTATGTAGGAAAATGAATTCTGGTGCACAAAAGGTTGCTTGTTTTAATGGTACCACTCCCATCTTTGTAGCTCTTCAATGTTTTGGTTTTCAATTTAAAAAAAAAATAGGAGGCCTTACATTTGGAATGATTCTGGTATGTTAATTTAAATTTATAAAACAGCTATTCAGTTTTTAAAATACTCTTTAAACTTACATGCGATTAAAACTCTAATATTGACATCGTAAAAGCTGCTACTTTAGTAATGTTTATTCTGTTTCTTTTTTGTCAACTAATCACATCTTTCGATTTGCATATGAACAGACAGCCTCCAAAAATACTATGGCATTTTTAACAGTATATAGATTTAGATTTGTTGTGAATTAAATTTAGATTGAATGCAGTATGTTGATTAAATGCTGTCATTTTATGTAATTTTAAAAAAATGCGACTCAAAATAATTAAATTTGTAAATGTTAGATACAAATCTTTTTTTTTTTTTTTAAGTTAATAAAAACTGAAATTTCATGTAAATAAATTGGATTTTTAAAATCTGTTGACAAACATTCATCTGAGGTTTAATGTTAGAATTTAAGTTTAATTGGGTCACCTTTCCATTGGAATGTTTTGGAGGTGATTGTAGGATGTTATGCTATAGCTGTTGTTGATGGTGCTACTGTTTGTGAGGATAATATTACTAAACAAACAATTATTTTGTCCTCAGAGCTGGAAATGAACAAAGAATATCACAAAGTCGAATAATGAAACTTGTATCAACACTAACATCAACAAAAACTCATCTTAATACATAGGTTTATCTCCTCTGACGTTTTGACACAAAGTCAGGTAGGGTTTAGAAAAACCTGTACACTCTAACCTGCAGAAAATGATTAAGCAACCCTGTCAGTATTCCCTGATAGGAGAACTTCAAATGATTAGCAATAAACCCCTTTTCTCAGAAAGGTAAAACCTAGGAGACGGACCTCCTAGGACTGACTAGAATTATACCTCAGCAACAAAACTGCTGTGGTTGGACTGATTTTTTTTTTTAAGGGCATATACTGTTCAGAAAAAAAATCTAATATTTGAATCATAAAAACTTTTCTTTTGTGAGGAGAATTTTGTGTTCTATAAACCTTTTGCAAACATTAACGATTTTCATTGAATGTTTAATGTTACTCTTGCATTCAATTGTTCTTACATTTTAACGTTATTTCTCTGATGGATGTTAAAAGAAAGTAAATAGAAATGAAGCCATTTTTATGTGCACTAAATTTACTCAAGTTTAAGGGAGATAACTCTGGCATGCATAAATTTTTTTTTTTTTTTTTGCATATAATTTTGCTAGTAATTTTACTAATGTGTAACGGAATTTTTTTTTTTTTGTTTTTTTTTTTTTGATGAAAAGTACAATATTTTGGTTTTAGCAATGTTGACAAGAAAAACGCATTTTTCATGTTTCTGTTCGAGTTATTTTGATTTGTAAGGAATATATTTCATGTTTGTTTTAAAAAAGTGTTTGTTTTTTTGTTTTTTAATTGGGTTGCATATTTTATTCAGTTGAGTTTTTTTTTCTTAAATTTTTTCGTTTAAAAATTTGAAAGAAATTAACATTCCTGAAATTTTAAAATCAATTCTGAAAAAAAATTGAAAGTGTTATTGCATTTTTTATTTTTTCATGGTGATTCTTTTCTTAAAACTACAATTAATATTTCTGCTGACTGTTCTTTCACTCAGATCCAACAAAATTCTCTCGAGTTGGCCAAGGCCATCAAGGTACTTGAAGCCAGCACTGCTGCCCTCAAGTGTCCGGCTGATGAGCCTCCAACTAGTGCTGCTGCCACCAGTCGAACTTCTTTGCAATGTTCTAGTGGATATGGAACCATGAATTCTACCCCTGCTGGTTCGGAGGACACCATCGCATCAGGAGGTAAGATATAACATCGTGGGGGACTGACAACTCTATAGACACCCTCCCTTTAAAAATTTTTTTTTTTTTTAATTTTACAAAGTTTATCATTTTTTGTAATAGTTAAAACTACTCTCTAAATGTTTTTTTTTTTTCATTAAATGATTTTTAAGAAAAACTAATATCAGAAATTGGATTTTGTACTCTAAATCAGCAACATTAAGCATCACTACATTCAAGAAAATTTTTGTACATTTGTTTTCTTTTATTTAAATTGTTGTCCTTATTACAAATTACTTTTCTATCATTAAATACATTTTTCTGTATTTCTCTTAACATTTTTTTATGACAAATGTCATTAAGAACTAATGCTTCATCTTTCCCTAAATGGACAAAAAAAATTGTATTTTTTATTTTCACGTCCCCTCCATTTTACTAGCATTTCTACCTTATTTCATAAATATTTTAGGAAAACAAAAAAAATTTTCCTAAATTGTTATTATTGAAAATGATTTCACCATTTTCATATTTTAATTCTTATGTATTCTCTTTTCTCTCCTCGATATTTTTGGGTGGTTCTTTTACAAAATTTATAAACTTTTGGTTTGAAATTCAGTTCAAAACTTTTCTACAAAATCAAAAACAATTTTATCTTTTTCTTTCCTATTTATTTATTTCTCTTCTACTTGTACATATTTTGGATTTTTTTAAAATTTTAGTTTGTTTCCGTTCATTTTGCTTCCTTTTCATATCCTTTCATTTCTTTGATTTTCATCATTTTACTTGTATTTCTGTTGACTTTTGATTTTTTCCGTCCGTTTCCTAGACAAGATTTTTTTTTTCATCAAATTTTGTCATTTGTTCTTGTTCTCTTGCTCTTTTTTATTCTTTTCTCTCCTCTCCCTTTCTCTTTCCCCTCTCTATTTCCCCTCCTTTCTCTTTCCACTCTCTCTTTGTTCTCTTTTCTCTCCTTCGTTTCTCTTCTCCCTCCTTTTCCTCTTCCCCTGCTCCAACTGGATAACCAATCCAACCAAAACTTACATTTTTGTCAACTTTTTCTGATAATATCACATTACTTGTCCATCTTTTTTTTCCTACTTTCACTTTCCTGCTTCTCATCTTTCGTGTATGTTACCAATCCAGATACGACAGTATCAAAAACAGTACATGTTACCAAGGGTAAGCGGTATTTCTCTTGTTTGGACCAACAGCCAAAAGAAGTTATTTTTTCTTCTGAATTTTCCTTTTGGAATTTTTTACTCCTTCCCCTCCCCCTTTTATTCAGTCAGTAATCCCCATTCCTGCCTTTCTCCAATTTGCATGGACCAAAATGTTGGAATCCGGTGATCTCTGTCGAATTTATCTTTGCATGACTTCAGCATGTTCCAATTCTGCCTGGTGCTCTCTATTTACAAACTTCTGCATGACTGTAAATCTGTCACCTATTTCGTATTAAACAATTTTCATACAAGCATATGGATTAATATTTATTCATACAGACATGTAACAGGCTTTGCTACACTGGCATGAAATGTTTCAATCTGTAGTTATTAATAACTATGATCTTGCTGGTTTTTTTATTTAGGTGTTCATATTGAACAGCCTAAATTAAGACTTTTTTTTTTTTTGACAGGATCTTAGTTATTAATAACTACATATTGAAACATTGTCATGCCAGTGTAGCAAATCTTGTGAATAAATATTAATATAAATAGCTTTATTTACTATTTAGCACCTTATACAAACCTGATGAATATTCTTTGAATTTTATCCTATTAATACATTCTTAGCTTGGGCTACTGTATACATATATAACAAATAAATGACAAGAGTCAATTTCAAATTAATAAAATATTTAATAAAATATATCTTATTAATGTATATCAAAATGAATACAATTTATCAAAATTGGAATTAGATTTTGTGATTTTACTTGAAAATTCAAAGATGGTGTAATAAAATGAAAAAGGTAATTGCAACTTCTCTCCCAATTTTCAAATTTTGTAATCATGCCCATATGCTTTTTCTTCTGATGAGTTAATGGAGAAATAAATTCAATAATTGACAAAATTACATGAATGATTTTGCACTACGAAACAGGAGCTGTCAAGAATTGTGCATTTCAACTTAAAGGAATATATGATAAGATGGTCAACATCTTGAAATTTGGAATGTCATTTATTTGTTATATGCTCTGTAGTTTAATAAATTAAAGGTGAAATATAATTGAATAAACATATTTCCACATACACACACACACACATATATATATAGACACACACACACATGTTATAAAGTAACTTTGTAATTGTTAATTGCAAAAATTCTGCTGATGTTGCTATCCTTATTCTTTAACGTTTTCCGCAATTAAACCTGTCTCAATCAAATTTAAATTTGGCTTTTGTTTAGTAATTCATTTCTCAGCTGTGATCTTCTTTTTGCCTACTTCATGGGACTTTTTTCTCTGGTGTTTTGATAACTTTTTTTTTTTTAACTTAAATGCAGCGTTTACTGTCCACATGATTCAACTATTGAAAGGGTGATGATAGAAACAGGAATTATATAACAGCAGTTTAATTTTTTTTTTATCAATAATTTTTAACGCCCTGCATTTTTCACTAGGAATAATGCAGAAGGTTTTATTGAAACCACACAGTACAAAAAAATGTGGCATCATTCCATGGAAAACTATCAGTATTAACCACGGCTACCCCACAAAATTTAAAAAAAATAAAATACAAGTAAAAATAATCACATTCACAAACATATGAAATAAACTCCCTAAAATTAGTATACCAACTACAATCTTCCCCAATGAAGACAACACTACAACCCCAATTTAAAAGTATTTAGAATATGTGAATACTGATACAACTCGCAAAACAAAATTCATTTATTATATATTTTATTTCTTGCCTCATATGCATCTGCCAAAGCTGTAGACAGAGAGGGGAAAGCAGGAGGGGGCGGATTCAAGACCAGGTTCATCTCATGTCACTTTCTGACTGCTGGCTTGCCTTCCCTTCTGGTGTATATATATGACCTAACAGGTGTTCCAACCCCGGCAGCTGTGGGGGTCAATTATTTATTCACCTCTGGCAACATCAGTTTTGAGAGCTTCACCCCATCGCTCAATGCGTTTTGTCTGTCGTGTGTGTGTGTGTGCATGTGTATGCACAGTTTCAATATGTGACAATATGTGTTTGGTGCAGGTGCACTCAAAAATATATTCTTGTCAATTTTATATTCTAGTACATTTGGCACTTTTATGTGATCTTTGTGTTGAAATAAATTTATATAAAATTTTATTTCGAAAAACACTATACATTCAATTGATCATTCTCACTTTAGTTCACACAAAAATGAAGCCGGTCTTTTTATTTGCTTAATTATTACTTTTGTGAATTTGAGACTTTTTTTAATATAATTATCAACATTTTTGAAGTTATATAAGTTTGAAGTTTAGCCTATCATCATGACTCTTTTCAGTACAGACTTGACACACACACACATATGAACGCCTACTCAACACTATTCTTGAGTGCCTAAGGTCTCTTTGTTCAGGGGTTTGTCAAGCTTGAGGATACTTTCCCCTGCAAGTAAACCCTAACTTAATATTCAAATTCGCATAGTATTCCTGGCTCAAATAAGATCTTCTCGGTATGCTAACCCACAATGGATTTCATGAGGATTGGTGCATAGTCTCCAAATAATGTTACCTCAAGTTACTGCACAAAACTGGATACTCCACCAGTCTACATAAATTCTTATTTTAATCCATTAAGATCAAAAGATAACAAAGATATATATTTAAATGGTCAATTAAGGAGAGGAAAATTATGTTTTAAATTTCTTTACTAAATCAGTATTTGAAAGGTAACGGAGAACTTCAATGGAATATTCAAATATCTATGTATTTCATATAGAAATCAAGTGTTCGCACCAGGAAGGAGGCCAATTTCTGAGAAATCGGCTGAACTAAAATAAAATAAAAGAAAAAAAAAAAGAAAAAAAAGATAACTATAATATTTTTAAAATAAACATTAACAATTATTTTTAGCACTACAGACACTAGTGCTCCGTGCAAGTATCAGTATAGGAAGTAGTAACTTCTACAAGTAAGATTTAAATCCAATCACAAAGTCACTACATAGGCCAGCATTTAACTCGGGCCACGATCAATTAACACAAGAATTGAGGGAATTAAGTAGGTACACACACACACAAACATTTATATATATATATATATATATAATATATATATTCAAGCACGTTTGATTTAACATGACAGTTATTCTTTTTTCCGATTTTTCTGGATATCTTTTTCATTCTCCGAGCTCGGCAAATGGAAAAGATATCCAGAAAAATCGGAAAAAAGAATAACTGTCGTGTTCAATCAGATGTGCTTGAAAAATGACTTGCTGCCAAAATATACAAATGTATATATATATATATATATATATATATACACACACACACACACACACACGTATATGTTAGTGATGGGACGATTCCAATATTTCTCCAGATCCCGATACAATTACCGATTCCGATTCTTTATAAATCTCTAAATATTTAGCTATAAAATTTATTTTTCCTGATTACTGTAAAAACATGTGTTAATTGTGCAGATATTTTCTCAGACATAAGCATACACTTGTGAGGATTATCTATAGGTTTTCATGTATCAGTAGTTTAAAATCAATATATATTTACTATTTCATCATTGATACCAACTGTGGAAGATTTTGTTTAAAAAAAATATCAAATAAAAAGACAATTAGCAGAATCGTTTTTGCCATCAGAAAATAGTCGCAAATTTTTCCAATTGTGATTAATCAGTCTAACCTTGGTGAATATATATATATATATATATATATATATATACACGCACAGCATTGAAGGTAGAATTAATCAGACTTTTGTTCTCATCTTAAGTATTATTTGTGCAACGTTTTGGTCGGTTTGGCCTTCGACCGTCTTTAGACATGTTGGTTGTTTGAAAACCAACATGTCTAAAGACAGTTGAAGACTAACCCGACTGAAATGTTGCACAAATAACACTCAAGATGAGAACAATAGTCCAATCAATACAACTAATATAAAAAATCAGCCCTCATCTAAAAAAAAATTCAAAATTTTAAAAATGTTTTTTTTTTATAATTCTGCTAAAAAAATTTCTATTTTTTCTTGGTATCCATTCCAATTTGAAACTTTGAACACAATACTGAAAGAAGTGAAAAATTATTTTATATTTTAAAAATAGTAACTAAAACGCACACTGTCAAAAAAGAAAAAAAAACTTTGTGACTTGTAATTAGAAAAACAACATGAAGAACAAGAGTGACGAGATTTAACACTCTGCACAGCAAAAACTGATTATTAGCAAATAAAGCATCGTATGCTAATTTAGTTTCAGTGATTGAACACGTTTGCTCAGTATTTTAAAGAAATGTGCAGGATAATCAGGATGAAGTTAAAGTTCTTGTCCAAAATTCCTCCTATATTAAAAAGATAAAAAAGATAAAAAATTTGTCTGATTTCTGTACATATCTGTGACGAAACCCTAATATCATATTCCAAAAATCACGTAAATTGATCAGGTAGTTTTATTTTTATAAAGATAATTTTTAAACAATTAATAGGAATTTGTAGACATTGGGACATAAATCTTGCAAGTTTGAATTATTGTTGAGTTATCTCCCCTTTTATTAAAAATTATTTTCAAGATGACGGACAAGATGGTCATACTTTGATGACTCATAAAATTTGCTTTTCTTTAAAAATAAAACTACTTGATCATTTTATGTGATTTTTGAAATATGGTATTTTCATTTTGTCATGGGTATATATATATATATATATATATATATATATATATATAATCTAGCTTTTTTATATATATATATTTTTTTTTTAGGATAGGGGGAATTCTGGATAAGACCTAAGGTTAATCTTAGTTTTTATTAGAAATAAATCCCCTTTGAGATCTTTGTGATTTTTTTTTTTTTTTTCATGGCACTTGTTGATGCTGTGATGTGAATTTGTAGTTTTTTTTTGTTTGTTTTCAAGTGTTTTGTGCATTTGATTTGTTTTGAATGAAACAAAATCAACAATTGTGTAGCGTTTGAAGATGAACATTAGTTTTGTCTTAATTCTTGGGATGCTGAGTTATCATTATTTACATTGTTTTGTGTGAGACTATTATTCTCATCAATGTCGATTTTTTTTTTTTTTTCTGCAATGTTTCAGCCAAAGTGTCTCCCACATTTTCTTGCAACCTTAAATTTGATGAGTTTAAGATATTTTAATTTGATGAATAGTTTATCTGTGCCTAAACCTAAACATAGATTCTATGAACAAAGCTTCTTTCTTAGACCTGCACGCCTGTGGAATTGTCTCCCGTTTTCCTGCTTTTCAGCTGACTACAATATGGTTGTCTTCAAGTCCAACGTAAACAAGTTTTTGATGAGCCGTTTCCCTTAAGCTAACAAATTTACCGTATTTCCATTACTTACAATTACTATATTGTCCAATTGACTACTGTACACTCTTAGCCCTTATCCTCGAGTAATCTCTGGGCCTTGATAAGTGGTTATACTTATGTAAAAAAAAAAGTAACAATGTGAGATACTGATGAAGGAGGATGCTTGCCTACCACCCAAGTGGAATAAAACTTTTCTCCATCTTCTTAGCCAAAATAAAAAAAACTAATCTAATATACAAAGTTCATCAAAATAAAAAACCTAATCTAATATACACAGTTCATCAAAATAAAAAACTAATCTAATATACACAGTTCATAAAAATAAAAAACTAATCTAATATACACAGTTCATCAAAATAAAAAACTAATCTAATATACACAGTTCATCAAAATAAAAAACTAATCTAATATACACAGTTCATCAAAATAAAAAACTAATCTAATATACACAGTTCATCAAAATAAAAAACTAATCTAATATACACAGTTCATCAAAATAAAAAAAAACTAATCTAATATACACAGTTCATCAAAATAAAAAACCTAATCTAATATACACAGTTCATCAAAAATAAAAAACTAATCTAATATACACAGTTCATCAAAATAAAAAACTAATCTAATATACACAGTTCATCAAAATAAAAAACTAATCTAATATACACAGTTCATCAAAATAAAAAACTAATCTAATATACACAGTTCATCAAAATAAAAAACTAATCTAATATACACAGTTCATCAAAATAAAAAAAATAATCTAATATACACAGTTCATCAAAATAAAAACCTAATCTAATATACACAGTTCATCAAAATAAAAACTAATCTAATATACACAGTTCATCAAAAATAAAAAACCTAATCTAATATACACAGTTCATCAAAAAAAAAAAACCTAATCTAATATACAGTTCATCAAAATAAAAAACTAATCTAATATACACAGTTCATCAAAAAATAAAAAACTAATCTAATATACACAGTTCATCAAAAAATAAAAAACTAATCTAATATACACAGTTCATCAAAAATAAAAAACTAATTAAATATACACAGTTCATCAAAAATAAAAAACTAATCTAATATACACAGTTCATCAAAAATAAAAAAACTAATCTAATATACACAGTTCATCAAAATAAAAAACCTAATCTAATATACACAGTTCATCAAAATAAAAAACTAATCTAATATACACAGTTCATCAAAAATAAAAAAACTAATCTAATATACACAGTTCATCAAAAATAAAAAACCTAATCTAATATACACAGTTCATCAAAATAAAAAACTAATCTAATATACAAAGTTCATCAAAAAAAAAAAAAACTAATCTAATATACACAGTTCATCAAAAATAAAAACCTAATCTAATATACACAGTTCATCAAAATAAAAAAAACTAATCTAATATACACAGTTCATCAAAAATAAAAAACTAATCTAATATACACAGTTCATCAAAATAAAAAAAACTAATCTAATATACACAGTTCATCAAAAATAAAAAACTAATCTAATATACACAGTTCATCAAAATAAAAAAACTAATCTAATATACACAGTTCATCAAAAATAAAAAAACTAATCTAATATACACAGTTCATCAAAAATAAAAACCTAATCTAATATACACAGTTCATCAAAATAAAAAAAACTAATCTAATATACACAGTTCATCAAAAATAAAAAACTAATCTAATATACACAGTTCATCAAAATAAAAAAAACTAATCTAATATACACAGTTCATCAAAAATAAAAAACTAATCTAATATACACAGTTCATCAAAATAAAAAAACTAATCTAATATACACAGTTCATCAAAAATAAAAAACTAATCTAATATACACAGTTCATCAAAATAAAAAACTAATCTAATATACACAGTTCATCAAAAATAAAAAAAAAACTAATCTAATATACACAGTTCATCAAAATAAAAAACCTAATCTAATATACACAGTTCATCAAAATAAAAAACTAATCTAATATACACAGTTCATCAAAATAAAAAACCTAATCTAATATACACAGTTCATCAAAATAAAAAACTAATCTAATATACACAGTTCATCAAAAATAAAAAACTAATCTAATATACACAGTTCATCAAAAATAAAAAACTAATCTAATATACACAGTTCATCAAAAATAAAAAACCTAATCTAATATACACAGTTCATCAAAATAAAAAACTAATCTAATATACACAGTTCATCAAAATAAAAAAAACTAATCTAATATACACAGTTCATCAAAATAAAAAACCTAATCTAATATACACAGTTCATCAAAAATAAAAAACTAATCTAATATACACAGTTCATCAAAAATAAAAAACCTAATCTAATATACACAGTTCATCAAAATAAAAAACCTAATCTAATATACACAGTTCATCAAAATAAAAAACTAATCTAATATACACAGTTCATCAAAAAATAAAAAAACTAATCTAATATACACAGTTCATCAAAAATAAAAAAACTAATTAAATATACACAGTTCATCAAAATAAAAGACTAATCTAATATACACAGTTCATCAAAAAATAAAAAACCTAATCTAATATACACAGTTCATCAAAAAAAAAAAACCTAATCTAATATACACAGTTCATCAAAATAAAAAACTAATCTAATATACACAGTTCATCAAAAAATAAAAAACTAATCTAATATACACAGTTCATCAAAAAATAAAAAACTAATCTAATATACACAGTTCATCAAAAATAAAAAACTAATCTAATATACACAGTTCATCAAAATAAAAAACTAATCTAATATACACAGTTCATCAAAAATAAAAAAACTAATCTAATATACACAGTTCATCAAAATAAAAAACCTAATCTAATATACAGTTCATCAAAAATAAAAAACTAATCTAATATACACAGTTCATCAAAAATAAAAAAACTAATCTAATATACACAGTTCATCAAAATAAAAAACCTAATCTAATATACACAGTTCATCAAAATAAAAAACTAATCTAATATACACAGTTCATCAAAAATAAAAAAACTAATCTAATATACACAGTTCATCAAAAATAAAAAACCTAATCTAATATACACAGTTCATCAAAATAAAAAACTAATCTAATATACAAAGTTCATCAAAAAAAAAAAAACTAATCTAATATACACAGTTCATCAAAAATAAAAACCTAATCTAATATACACAGTTCATCAAAATAAAAAAAACTAATCTAATATACACAGTTCATCAAAAATAAAAAACTAATCTAATATACACAGTTCATCAAAATAAAAAAAACTAATCTAATATACACAGTTCATCAAAAATAAAAAACTAATCTAATATACACAGTTCATCAAAATAAAAAAACTAATCTAATATACACAGTTCATCAAAAATAAAAAACTAATCTAATATACACAGTTCATCAAAATAAAAAACTAATCTAATATACACAGTTCATCAAAAATAAAAAAAAAACTAATCTAATATACACAGTTCATCAAAATAAAAAACCTAATCTAATATACACAGTTCATCAAAATAAAAAACTAATCTAATAT
This sequence comes from Euprymna scolopes, assembly GCF_053919585.1. Lineage (NCBI taxonomy): Eukaryota > Metazoa > Mollusca > Cephalopoda > Sepiida > Sepiolidae > Euprymna > Euprymna scolopes. The sequence continues at coordinate 11,288,125 of NC_136505.1, forward strand.
ACACAGTTCATCAAAAATAAAAAACTAATCTTATATACACAGTTCATCAAAATAAAAAACCTAATCTAATATACACAGTTCATCAAAAATAAAAAAACTTATCTAATATACACAGTTTATTAAAATAAAAAAACTAATCTAATATACACAGTTCATCAAAATAAAAAACCTAATCTAATATACACAGTTCATCAAAATAAAAAACTAATCTAATATACACAGTTCATCAAAAATAAAAAACTAATCTTATATACACAGTTCATCAAAATAAAAAACTAATCTTATATACACAGTTCATCAAAATAAAAAACTAATCTAATATACACAGTTCATCAAAATAAAAAACTAATCTAATATACACAGTTCATCAAAATAAAAAAACTAATCTAATATGCACAGTTCATCAAAAATAAAAAAACTAATCTAATATACACAGTTCATCAAAATAAAAAACCTAATCTAATATACACAGTTCATCAAAAATAAAAAAACTAATCTAATATACACAGTTCATCAAAAATAAAAAACTAATCTAATATACACAGTTCATCAAAAATAAAAAAACTAATCTAATATACACAGTTCATCAAAAATAAAAAACCTAATCTAATATACACAGTTCATCAAAAATAAAAAAACTAATCTAATATACACAGTTCATCAAAAATAAAAACCTAATCTAATATACACAGTTCATCAAAAATAAAAAACTAATCTAATATACACAGTTCATCAAAAATAAAAAAACTAATCTAATATACACAGTTCATCAAAAATAAAAAACCTAATCTAATATACACAGTTCATCAAAATAAAAAACCTAATCTAATATACACAGTTCATCAAAAATCAAAAAACTAATCTAATATACACAGTTCATCAAAAATAAAAAACTAATCTAATATACACAGTTCATCAAAAATAAAAAAACTAATCTAATATACACAGTTCATCAAAAATAAAAAACCTAATCTAATATACACAGTTCATCAAAAATAAAAAACCTAATCTAATATACACAGTTCATCAAAAATAAAAAAACTAATCTAATATACACAGTTCATCAAAAATAAAAAACCTAATCTAATATACACAGTTCATCAAAAATAAAAAAACTAATCTAATATACACAGTTCATCAAAAATAAAAAACTAATCTAATATACACAGTTCATCAAAAATAAAAAAACTAATCTAATATACACAGTTCATCAAAAATAAAAAACCTAATCTAATATACACAGTTCATCAAAAATAAAAAAACTAATCTAATATACACAGTTCATCAAAAATAAAAAACTAATCTAATATACACAGTTCATCAAAAATAAAAAAAACTAATCTAATATACACAGTTCATCAAAAATAAAAAAACTAATCTAATATACACAGTTCATCAAAAATAAAAAACCTAATCTAATATACACAGTTCATTAAAATAAAAAAACCTAATCTAATATACACAGTTCATCAAAAATAAAAAACCTAATCTAATATACACAGTTCATTAAAATAAAAAACCTAATCTAATATACACAGTTCATCAAAAATAAAAAACTAATCTAATATACACAGTTCATCAAAAATAAAAAAACTAATCTAATATACACAGTTCATCAAAAATAAAAAAACTTATCTAATATACACAGTTCATCAAGCTTCAGCTCCTGTCTCATAGCTGGAATGTTGTGTCCGTGCTTGTTATGCAAACACTTCAATGGAATTTGTTTGCAACTTCCTGCACCTGTGCCTCCTCAGCGTAAATACTCCCCAACAAACTTAACAATTGGCAAAATCCCACCTTTTTTTTTCTTGTAAAGGTCGCTTTCTACTCTAATAGCGTCTTTCCTTAAACTCTTCGTCCTTAAAATTCCCCATCTGTTTCTCCAATTGTACCAACATGCAGAAATTTAAATGTAAACATCTCCTTGCATAACTCCTCAATTAGGATGCTCCAATGAATCTGGCCTTCATAGTCGCCCCTTATGTCACAGTGGCAATGTCTCTTGTTGAACATGAATAGAAGTACCTTTTTTATTCACAAAAAAGAAATGTATATCATAATAGAGAATATGATGTCCAAAACAGTTCACCCAATATGCTAGGATGTTCAAATAAAATAAATCAACCCATTATGGGAATCGTTAATTTAAAAAAAAATAAATAAAAATAAAATAATAGCAAAGAATAATAAATACATATAAAATAGCAGCAAAGATAACAAAAATAAATAAAAATAACAGCAAAGAATAATAAAAAAAATAAAAGAAAATAAAATAACAGCAAAAAATAAATAAATAAAAATAAAATAACAGCAAAAAATAATAAAAAATGAAACATTTTACAAGAAACTTCACGTCACACTCTGCTCCATTATGCAGAAGTGAACGTTCATTAAGTTGAAAACAGGCATCCGACTCGTTGGTTCATTTTATTTGAAAATGGAAAAAACAATGATGTACACAAATGATTGATAATTTTTATATCAATGTGTGCTGGGAGGTACATCACGATAAATGAAGAAAATGGAAATCTAAAAGTATCGATATTGATGATGAAAATAATGAACCTGCAATGTAAATATCAGTTGACATGTTTTTGGTTTTAACCTTGCTTGGTCTTTCTCCTCCATTTGTATTTCTGGCGAAAAACAGTCGTTTTTTTAATAATCAAAGAAAATGTTTTTAATTACATGAGTATGCTCAAATTGTATGTGAGATATATAATTTTTTGAACAAAATTTTTAATACATTAAAATTCCAGTAATGTTCATATGCCAATAAAATCAAAGTCAAAATTGATTGACTCAATTAAGCTTCATGATTATCAAGTTTTCATAATTGAGCATGCAGATAAAAAAAATACCCTCTCTCTCTCCCTTATATATATATATATATATATATATATATATATATATATATATATATATATATATATATATATTTTTGGGTTTTTTTTAAGAGGCGGCAAACTTTGAATTAAGATAAATCACAGAAAAATATTTATACAAATAAATGGTTTATTCCAAATATTAATTTTTGGAATTTAGAATTTCAGACACGGCCCCTGCAGCTCACCTGTATATGCGTAATCTAGAGGCCTAATTTTCACAAACTCTACGCATTAAATTAGCCTGTATTTTAGCAATAACACATCAGATGTTGTCTTTGAAATGATTTATTTTGTCTGATTTATCAGTATAGACATGGGACTTTATAGATCCCCAAAGAAAATAATCCAATGGGGCTAAATCGCATGAACAAGGTGGCCAGTTGTTAAATTATTTTGTCATCAAATGTTTTTCTCAATAAATTGATTGTATCATTTGCAATTTTCAAATGTTGCTCGGGTGTCGGTCTCTTCATTATGAATTGCCAAACCAAGCTGAACTCAAAATAACCAATAGTTGCCAAATCTGCAATTAAAGAAAATAGTTATTGAGTTAGTTTCCTGCCTCTAAAAACAAACACCACCCTCTCTCTCGTTTTATATATATATATATATATATATATATATATATATATATATATATATATATATATATATATATATATGTATAGTCTTTTGTTTTGTTTTTAAATAAATGTCATGATTGAACTTAAGTTCTTTAGATAATGTTCTGAAAAACTTGTTTTTGCATTTAAAAAAATTACTTCCTTTCAACTTAGTTGCAAAAGAAAAAACTCCTTAGTCTTTTTTCTTCCTCTCACTTATCAAACTTGTTATGCTAATGTAAACACGAGTTAGAACTACTATTTGTGATCACTGTTTGAACTTCCCAAGAATGTCCTATAAACGGAATGGTTGCACTAAACACCTTTTGTTAGCTTTTCTATCTACAAACAAAAAATTGTTGTTGGTCTAACAAGATGTTTTGTTTTGATTTTTTTTTTTTTAACTATTTACTACCAACACGTTGGATGGATTTGATACATTCCTTAATAGAATTAGAAACTTTAAATTGTTATAAACTAAACAATAGCATTTTTCATGCTTTCGTGTCTATTTACTAAAAACTATTTTTTTTTTCATTCTGTAATGATTCAGATTCTCAATCTTATTTGTCTTTTAAACGTTTCGCTTGCACACATTCTGCAGCCATGCTCAAATTTAAAAAAAAAAAAATGGAAAATATTCATATTATTTAGATTCTTTAAACTACTGTTCTGTTCTCCAGTTCTTTTCACAACATTTCGGTGTAATCTCCAATCTTTTTCAGGTGCATCTTTGTTGAACTCGGGGGAGGGGGGGTAATCTGCACAGAATTTCAAACAGAACCATTTATTTAATCCATTGGGGTAGCATGGTCTTGTTCAGTCAACCGTGACTGGATAGAAGTCCTAAGTAATTCACAATTTTACCTGTGGTGCAGTGGATAAAGTACTTGATAAAATTCAGTTGTAAAAATTACATTCTTGTGGAGGTTGAAGGCTCAATCCTCAGTGCAGACGACACTCAAAATACAATTGTGAATTACTAAGGACTTCTACTCAGTCATAGCTGATGGATTAAATAAAGAGTTGTTTGAAAGTCCATGCAGATTCCTGAGTCAGACAAGATAAGACTTGAAAAGGTTGGAGGTTACATCGAATGAAGCATGAAAATAACACTCAAGATGAGAACAGTAATTGAAATAAGTGAAATTATCAATCCTCATCTAAAAAATTTCGAAACATAAGTGATTGATGTCACTTTAATGCATTCTTTGTGTCGTGTTCGGAAGTCATTGTCAGTTTTGTTTAATAACTCATCACTTTCTTTCTGCAAGTTTTAATTTTGAAATTAAAACTCCCTCCAAATCTATTAGCTCTAAAATCCTTATAGAAACTTTCTTGCCGTGTACATTTTCCCACTCGTGTATATAGATAGGAACAAGATTTTTTTCTTAGGAACACTGAGGATGACCTCATCACAAATAATGTCTTGTACATTTTGAACATTAGATATATTGGTTGTAGGCCAAAAAACAATTGTATGAAAAAAAAAAAGAATCATTTGGTACTCTTGCAGAATTTGCACTCGACGTTCATTTAGTTTTGCTTGGAACGTGGCGTAATGCACTTGGGTTTGTCTGTAATCTGATCAATGCACTGCAAAGGAGCAGACAACATTTGGGGAAAATATTAGAAAAAAAAAAAATACAGGACCAGCTAAGAGTTTCTCGACAGTTATCTTTTTGAGTTTATGTGGCAACAGAAATTTGGTAATGATCCTTTTGTCTCCATCTTAAACCATATATCAGAAAGCTACTCGGTTGTCGGCAAAGTTTCTTCCACATCCGCTGTCTTTTCTCACCTCACTTTGACATCGTTTGATGCGACCGTAGAAAAGTTTATCTAATACTAAGGGAATATCCTGGCTGTTTTAATTTAAATTTTAAAAATCGGTTCCCCAGCCCTACCTACAAGAAAAAAAAATGGCAAAAAAAAGTTTACATTAGTTACAAAAATAAAGAAAAAAATGCAAAAGACATAAAAAAAAGCATAAAAAAGTGCTTTATTTTTTTAACTTTTGTTAAAAAACCAATATGAAAAACAAAAAAAAAATACAATCTGTTTATTTTTGTTCACTCAAAATTTGTTACAAAAAATAAAACAGAAATTGTTACTGTAGGTCATTGTTTCTTTTTTTTTTTTTTTGTTATATATATATATATATATATATATTTTCATTTTCTGGTGATTTTATTATATTTAAATGTTTTCTTCCGTATTTTCCTTGAGTAGCATTGTTACAATTTGATAATAGGCGATGTTCGGTGAAAACCGGCAGTTGCCATCATATTCCGAGCAAAACCAAGTGGCCAGTTAGTTACGTCCGTTTCAAGTTCTGCATAAGTACCAATGATTTTAAGTGAATTTGTGAGGATCCTCTTCCCTTACATTTGATGTGGTCTATATAGAATTGTTTGTTACAGCTCTTGTCTCATACTATCAAGCCATTGGAAAAAACGTTATTAAAATTTATATTTGAAAGATGTTATAATTTCTGAGAGCTCAATGGTAATTTTTACCCTTTATAAAAATAACCCATAAATACTAGTGCTCAAATATAAGCAAATTCAATCTGAGATTTTAGTTAAAACGTTTTAATTATTGCTTTCAGACAGTTGTTTCTTTCATAGAAAAATATGAATGTTTCATTAAGATTATTATTTTTATGATGATGATAATGATCGACCATTTTTTTATGTAATTCACAAAATATACTTATGTTTTTTTTTTTGTTTTTTTTTTTGGGGGGGGGGGAACAATAATAAAATGTTTTAAGCAAAATCTCTTATTTTACTTGTGTGTGTGTAATGTGTAGATATATATTTATTTTTATTCATATCAACAAATTTATATGGTCATGACACTAAACATAATGTTTCGGACAAATGGTTGATTAAAACCAGAAATTCTAGTCAGGTGACTTAATAAATGGTTGCTTTCCACAGGAGAAAGCAGTCCACATCTTTGACTTCTGATTTTAACTGACCATTTGTCCGAAACATTAGTATGACCAATGTCACGACCATGTAAATTTGTTTGTATTAATAAAAATCTTGTTTTTCTTTAATTTACACTCTTAATAACCTCGTTAAATTCATTTGTTATCACTAGGGCTATGACAACAGAATATTCTTTTCATTCTTTTGACTCTTGAATGTGTATCCGTTGATATTTTATATGCTTTTATATAAAGTGATATGGGTCTCAGTTGATTTAACTGTATCTAACCGTATCGGATATAGACTTGAGTCAAAACAATGATAAGAATATGCTGTTGTCACCGTCCTAGTTATCATTCTTGAATACCTTTTAACCTAATTCATGCAATAGGAATGAAAACCTTACATGATAAAAGCAAATGCAAACTTAAATCTAATATAAATTTATATATTAATCCCAACCAAGCTCGATACAAACACAATAGGAAATAGTTTGAAAAGAAATCAAGACTTTACAAATTTTAATTTGATTTCTTTTCCTTATATATATATATATATATATATATATATATATATACATTCCATCCATCCCTACAATATGAAAAAAATTAGTTCAGACTGTTTCTCTTTTTTTTTTCATCAACGTTTTTAGTGACCAAACAACTTTTCTCAATGATTGAAAGAAAAAACGTCATCTTAAATCAAATTTGTGTCATTTTATATTCAAACCCTGAACTTGAATAATCATCAATTAAAAAGGCAAATTGTGAACCAACTTTTTATCATCAACTAACATACTTCATAATTTCAGACGTAGCACTATCGAAAGCGGTGACAAGGCAAATCGGTTCCTTCACTTGTTCTACAGTATTTCTATTGTGAAGCAATTTATTGAAATGAAATATGCATGAAAAAGATATTAGTGAAAAGTATACAAAAAAAATTAATAAAATTATGCAGATAAAAATAAAACGATTAGTCTTTATTTACACTTTAAATAACAAATTTTAAAAATAAGTTTTTATTTTATTTAAAACTAGCAGTTCAACCCGGCTTTGCTCAGGCCCTTTGTAGTGTTCATAACGTGCATATATATATATATTAAAAACCTGGACTCATGTCCAGGTAACCTACATTTAAAATTTCAAGTATTTAGACCCAAAATTGGCGGAGGAATTTGGTAGAGTCTACAAAGGTTAACTCTTTCAATTTTGACCTCTTGGCAGCCAAATTTTTGCCCCAAAACTGATTAAAAAGCTTGCTGCATGTCTGAATGCCCTTTATGTAAAATTTGAAATGTTTAGACCTAAATTGGCTGAATAGTTTGCTAGAGATGGCAACGGTCAAATCTTTTGAACTTTGGCCCCTTAGAAGCCAAATTTTCAGCCAAAACCGATTAAAAAGCTTGCCCTATGTCTGAATACACTTTATGTAAAATTTCAAACGTTTAGACTAAGAATTGGCTGAGTAATTTGGTAGAGACCGCAGACATCAAATTTTTTTTTTTTTTTTTTTTTTTTAACTTGGACCACAATTTTTACCCCTTAACATTTGTTTTGGG